>NC_056628.2:75972460-76137460 GCF_002870075.4 Lactuca sativa
TCCCACATTCCTTAAGATACTCAAGGAACTCGATACTAAGATACTCACCACCATGATCGGATCGAATCATCTTAATGTTCCTGCCCAACTGATTCTCCACTTCTTGCTTAAACTCTTTGAACTTCTCAAAGGTTTCTGACTTATGCTTGATTAGGTAGACATATCTATATCTACTAAAATCTTCAGTAAAAGTCACATAGAAGCGATTAGCATCTCTTGTGGTGGTTCTGAAGGGTCCACACACATCCGTGTGTATGAGGTCCAACAAACCTTCACCCCTAGCACAAGTGCCAGTAAAAGGTTACGTTGTCATTTTACCAAGCAAACAAGATTCACAACTATCATCTGACTTTAGGTCAAATGACTCCAAGACTCCATCCTTTTGGAGTTGGCCTATGCGTTTCTTGCTTACATGTCCAAGACGACAATGCCATAAAGATGCTTTATCTAAGCTAGTGGAAGAGTCAATACACAATACATTATTTCCTAGATTATCTACAACAGATACAGTTTCATACACTCCATCACAAGGTAATGCTTTAAAATAAAGAACATTATTAAAGAAAGCATCAATACTACAATTATTATTATCAAAATAAAAGGTAAAACCTTGTTTATACAATGCATGAAAGGAAATAACATTTATTGCCATTTCTCGCGAATAATCATAGTTATTCAAATCTAATGTAAACCCACTATTTAGAACAAAAGAATAAACTCCTATCTTGGTGACAGGTGAAGCTTTCCTATTTCCCATGATCAAGTTTATCTTTCCCTGCTCCACATTCTCACTTCTTCTTAGTCCCTGCAAATCACAACATATGTGAATACCACAACCTGTATCAAGGACCCAAGACTTAGAATGAGGTGAGTTATTAGACAATATAGTGTATATACCTGCATGGTTGGGTTTTACTTTCCCATCCTTCAAATCTTGTTCGTACTTTGGGCAGTTTCGCTTCCAGTGCGACTTTTCATGGCAATAGAAGCATTCAGCCTCATTAGGGTTAGCAGAAGGAGTGACAAAACCATTCTTGGTTTTGCTTGAAGAGGAGCCTTCAATGGTGTTACCCTTGGTACCCTTAGAAGGGTTCTTTCTCTTCTTCCCTTTGCCATGCCCGATTTCCAATACATTGGCCGCAGTTGGAGTAGGAGTAGCAGTAGTAACAACCGACTTACCCTTTAGACCACTTTCGGCGGTCTTCAAGAGTCCTTGATGTTTTCTAAGGGTGACTTCTTCCTTTTTCATGTGATATGTCATGCGGAATTGATCATAACACGATGGCAAGGAGTGCAAAATGATGTCTATTGCTAACTCCTCAGGAAAGTTCACATTCAGCTTCAGTAAACGGTCCACATACCTTTGCATTTTCTGCATGTGGCCCGTGATGGGTTCACTATCCTTCATTCGGCTTGTTATCATAGAGGAGATTATTTCGTATTGCTCTTGACGAGCACTTTGATGGTAGCGGTCCATCAAGTCCTAGTGCATCTCAAAAGGATAATAGTTCTAATAGGACTTTTGGAGCTCGGCTGTCATGGTGGCCATCATGATGCATGCCACTTTTGTAGCATCTCTTTCATGTACATCATATTCAACAAGCTCTTCAGGAGTAGCATTTGGTCGGGTACCTTTAGCTCCTTGTCGAGAACATATTCTTTTTTCTCATACCGAGTGACCATCCTGATGTTTCTGATCTAATCAGTAAAGTTGGATCCATCAAAGATGACTCTCCCACAAAGATTCATGAGAGAGAAGGAGCTAGTAGGGTTTGAGCCAGAAGCATTGTTATTGGAAAACATCAAAGAAGAGGGAATATATTTGATTAGATTTAGTGATAGTCCTTAATAAAACACCCAATTGTAGTATTAAGGCTAGGACCCAACACAAGATTTTATAACTTAGAAGAGGGATGCCTTAATATAAGATATAAGATATTTGAAGGTAGGTGAATGACGATTCACCAATTTCCACCATGAAATTTGAAATATTTAATTGGGTTTTAATTCATTTAGAAACTCCTAGATTCTTTGAGATTCATTGAACTTTCTTCAATGGCATGTTTCAATCTCGAGTGTGCCCTTCAAGTTTTGTGACTGGGATGCCGAGGATCACAAAACAATGTGTGAAGTAACCATGCAAATTACTTGGTACCCTTAATTTGTTACCCCTCAATTTATGTGTCGGTTAACCACACAAGCTCCATCGATACTATGACAAACATTAAGTCACCCTTTACCTACCTTGTTAAGTTCAAGTTAGTGTGCCGGTTAACCACACACGCTCCACTAACGACTTAAACAAAGTGTAAAGTGTAATTTCATGGATTAGCACCTTATTCACATTTTCCTAAAATAACTAAGATTGGGAATTCAATAAACTTTAGTTACTTTAGTATTATCATTATACTTTTAATGAGAATTTATAAGTCCTTGTCCTACCCGTTCGGCTAACGACCCTCCACCGATCAAGGAAGCGGTGGGTGAGAGTGGACACCCATTAAGTTGCCATTTTATAGGCAACAACCTTATACCCCCTTATAGACCGGCTTCATGAATGAGGCATACTAGCGGTAAGACGACTTGATCTTATACATACATACATATATATATATATATATATATATATATATATATATATATTAACTTATAATATTATAAAGTATAAGGGTTGAATTTTAACTTTTAAAATTCTATGGGTTGGAACTAAAGTTTTAAACATAACTTTACTTGTTCCAAAACCTGAGGGAAAGTTTTGTAAACTTTCAAAACTTCTCATTTCTTATAACTTATGAATTTAATTGAGTATTAAAATGAAGACTCTTCATTTTTCTAACACTTGTGTTCTTTTAATGGATTTTATTAAAGTGTGAACTTTGGTTTTATTAACTTGAGGACAAGTTATGGACTCCATTAAAACACTTTATGTTCAAGAATTAAACTACTAAGAGGTTACAAACAATTCCTATGATCATCTAATCTTCATAAGTTCAAGAACATGAATATGATCGTCAAAGTTTCAAGGATTGTATGAACACATACAATGCATGAAATTTTGATATAACCTATTGTAAACGGATTAGAACAGCCATTACACCAACTAAAACAAGTTTTAAAACACCAAAACAGTTTAGGGTAACGCTTCTAGTGTATTTCCAGCAGCAAAAGTGGAAAATTTGCATTCTGAGGCTTCTACTCGTCGAGTGCACAAACCTACTCGACGAGTAGGATGAATTTGGTCATGGACTCGGCGAGTCCCCCCATGGACTCAGCGAGTTCATCATGCAGACAACAAGAAAATCGACTTTTTCCACTATTTTACATCAAGTATCAAACAAACAAGCCTAGGCACTGATACCACTAATGGGTTTTGAGCATTCTAACACTCCTATGGTGTACATGCAACCCTAGAAACCTTGGATCTATGTTTGACTAAGATACATGCAAATAATTATTTTTCCAAGGCTCTTATCCTATCTAGCAAGGCATGGGGAACTAGAATCAAATAAAGCTAGTAGAACACCTCAGAGGTACAGACTCTTCTGTCGGATCAACAGTAGTATCCTCCTAAGGTTGATTGCTAGGGTTTGAGGTTCCTTCACCACTTGACTCTTGAATTTCTTCAAGGTCAATTTGCCTCGCACTATTTCCTCGGCTCATGAATTTTCTCTTGCGAAAGAGTCCTCTCCTTGCTACAAAGACCACATTATCACTAGGTCTGTAGAAGAGGTAACCAAAAGATCTCTGTGGGTAGCCGATGAAAATACACCTCTCACTTCGAGGTTCGAGCTTATCGTGAGACTCACGCCTCAGAAAAGCCTCGTAACCCCAAATCTTGATGTGGTCCAGATTGGGAACTTTTTAATGGGTTTTGAGCATTCTAACACTCCTATGGTGTACATGCAACCCTAGAAACCTTCGATCTATGTTTGACTAAGATACATGCAAAAAATTATTTTTCCATGGTTCGTATCCTATCTAGCATGGAATGGGGAACTAGAATCAAATAAAGCTAGTAGAATTACATACCTTGTAGTTGTAGTTGATTGCTTGGAGTTTTAGAGCCTAGCACTAATAGTGTGGATGCCTCAAATGGAAATCACAAATCACCACAAACTTTGGAACCTTTAGAGAATAGTCACAACTATCTTGAAATCGGCCCTCTTACTTTACTCACCACAACTAGTGTGATTTCAAGAACCAAAGCCTCCTTTATATAGTGTGGTGGATTAGGGTTACATCCATGTAAACCCTAATACCCATGTCTTTTCGTTTCCATGAGATCCATGGGTTAAAGCTCCATGGAGTATCCATGGACTTTCCAAGCAAGCCTAGCCCATTCCAAATAAGCATTAGCTCACACTATATAAATATAGGAGCCCATATTTAATTAGTAATACTTTTGATCTCTAAATTAATCCTAGATTAATTATAGATCAATAGTAATTAAATAATATGATTTTATATTAATATATTAGAGCTTATAATATATTAATAAATCATAACTTATACTATTCTCAAAAGATTATCCATAAATTGTTCGGGTGAAGTGCAACCCAAATGGACCATGTCGGGTTAGGTCAAGTACATACCAAATATAGTTATGGACTTAGACACTATATCCAACATTTTTCTGGTCCACATCTCATCAGGTGTTTTGGAAACCTTCTTTGTAGGGACTAGATTCTGAATATGGGTGGCAGTCTCTAAGGTATACCCCCAAAATGAGATTGGTAGCGAAACTCGACTCATCATGGAACGAACCATATCCAACAAGGTTCGATTGCGCCTCTCAGCCACACCATTTAGTTGTGGTGTCCTAGGAAGTGTCAATTGTGAGATAATCCCACATTCCTTAAGATAGTCAAGGAACTCGATACTAAAATACTCGCCACCTCGATTAGATCGTATCATCTTAATGTTCCTGCCCAACTGATTATCCACTTCCAACTTGAACTATTTGAATCTTTCAAAGGTCTCTGACTTATGCTTTATTAAGTAGACATATCCATATCTACTAAAATCTTCAGTAAAAGTCACATAGAAGCGGTTAGCATCTCTTGTGGCGGTTCTGAAGGGTCCACACACATCAGTGTGTATGACGTCCAACAAACCCTCACCCTTAGCACAAGTACCAGTGAAGGGTGACTTTGTTATTTTCCCAAGCAAACAAGAATCACAACTATCATCTGACTTTAGGTCAAACGACTCCAAGACTCCATCCTTTTAGAGTTGGTCTATGTGTTTCTTGCTTACATGTCCAAGACGACAATGCCATAAAGATGCTTTATCCAAGCTAGTGGAAGAATCGATACACAATACATTATTTCCTAGGTTATCAAGAACCGACACAGTTTCATATACACCATCACAAGGTAATG
Source organism: Lactuca sativa (assembly GCF_002870075.4). Lineage (NCBI taxonomy): Eukaryota > Viridiplantae > Streptophyta > Magnoliopsida > Asterales > Asteraceae > Lactuca > Lactuca sativa. Next base: position 75,977,842 of record NC_056628.2, read on the forward strand.
CTTTTAAATAAAAAAAACATTATTAAAGAAAGCATTAATACCACCACTCTCAATATCAAATGAAAAGGTAAAACCTTGTTTGTACAAACCATGAAAGGAAATAATATTTCTCGCCATTTCAGATGAGTAAAAACACTTATTCAAATCTAATACTAATCCACTACTTTGCAGCAAAGAATAAACTCCAATCTTGGTGACAGGTGAAGCTTTCCTATTCCCCATGATCAAGTTTATCTTCCCATGCTCCATATTCTCACTTCTTCTTAGTCCCTACAAATCAGTACATATGTGAATACCACATCCTGTATCAAGGACCCAAGAATTAGAATGGGGTGAATTATTAGACAATATAGTGTATGTACCTTCATGGTTTGGTTTTACTTTCCCATCCTTCACATCTTGCTGGTACTTTGGGCAGTTTCGCTACTAGTGCGACTTTTCATGGCAATAGAAGCATTCAGCCTCCTTAAGGTTAGTAGAAGGAGTGACGAAACCTTTATGGGTTCCACTTGAATAGGATCTATCAAGGGTATTACCCTTGGTACCCTTCAAAGGGTTCTTCCTCTTCTTTCCTTTGCCTTGCCCCATTGCCAAGACAAGGGCCACGGTAGGAGTGGGAGTGGTAACAACCGATTTACTCTTAAGACCACTTTCCGTGGTCTTTAGGGGTCATTGAAGTTTGCTAAGCGTGACTTCCACCTTGTTCATGTGGTATGTCATACAAAGTTAATCATCACATGAAGGTAAGGAGTGCAAAATGATGTCTATTGCCAACTCCTCGGGGAAGTTCATATTCAGTTTCAGCAAACGGTCCACATAGCTTTGCATTTTCTGCATGTGGCCCATGATGGGTTCACCATCCTTCATCCAGGTTGTTATCAAGGAGGAGATGATCTCGTATCGCTCTTCACGAGCACTATGCTGGTAGCGGTCCATCAAATCCTAGTGCACCTCAAAAGGATAGTAGTCCTCATAGGACTTTTGGAGCTCAGCTGTCATAGTGACCAACATGATACATGCCACTTTGGTAGCATCTCTTTCATGTGCTTGATATTCAATGATCTCCTCAGGAGTAGCAGACGGCTCGAGTTATTTAAGCTCCTTGTCGAGGACATATTCTTTGTCCTCATACTGAGTGACCATCCTGATGTTCCTGATCCAATCCATAAAGTTGGATCCATCAAAGTTGACTCTCCCACAAAGGTTCATGAGAGACAAGGAGCCGGTAGGGTTTGTGCCAAAAGCAGCATTGTTGGAAGACATCTGAAAAAGAAGAAAGACATGTTTAGATTAGATATAACCATAGTCCTTAATAAAACACCCAAATGTAATATTAAGGCTAGGACCCAACAAAATATTTTATAACTTATAAGAGGGATGCCGTAATCCAAGCTATAAAATATTTGAAGGTAGGTGAATGACGATTCACCAATTTCCACCATGAAAAACGAAATAAATTATTAGGTTTTAATTTGTTTTGAAACTCCTAGATCCTTTGAGAATCATTGAACTTTTCAATGGCATGTTTCATTCTCAAGTGTGCCCTTCAGGTTTTGTGTCTGGGATGCCGAGGATAAAAAAACAAGGTGTGAAGTAACCATGCAAATTACATGGTACCCTTAATATTTACCCCTCAATCGATGTGCCGGTTAACCACACGCGCTCCACTGATACTTTGATAAACAATAAGTTACCCTTTTCCTAGCTTGTTATGTCCAGGTTAGTGTGCCGGTTAACCACACACACTAAACTAATGACTTAATCAAAGTGCAAAGTGTAATTTCATGGATTAGCACCTTATTCACATTTTCCTAAAGTAACTATGATTGGGAATTTATAAAAACATTTAGTTACTTTATATTCATCATACTTTTAATGAAGATTTAAAGTCCTTGTCTTACTCGTTCGGCTAACGACCCTCCACCAATTAAGGAAGCGATGGGTGAGAATGGACACCAATTAAGCTGCCATTTCATAGGCAGCAACCTTATACCCCCCCTTATAATATTAATAGTTAATAGTTATATATATATATATATATATATATATATATATATATATATATATATATATATGTATGTATGTATGTATGTATGTATAAGAACAAAGTCAGTTTTACCGTTAGTAGGCCTCATTCACGAAGCCGGTCTATAAGGGGGTATATGGTTACTACTTATAAAATGTCAGTTTAATGGGTGTCCACTCTCACCCACCGCTTCCTTGACTGGTGGAGGGTCGTTAGCCGAACGGGTAGGACAAGATTATAATTCTCCCTTAATAAAAAGTATAATGATAAATACTAAGTAACTAAATACTTATAGATTCCCAATCTTAGTTAGTTAGGAAAATGTGAATTTGGTGCTAACCCATGAAATTTCACTTTGCACCTTGCTTAAGTCGTTAGTGGAGCGTGTGTAGTTAATCGGCACACTAACTTCGATTTAAAAAGGTTGGCAAAGGGTGGCTTAAAGTTTATCATAGATCGGTGGAGCGCGTGTGGTTAACTGGCACATTGATTAGGTGATAAAAATTAAGAGTACCAAGTATATTTGCATGGTTATTCACACCTTCTTTCTGATCCTCAGCATCCCAGTCACAAACTTGAGAGGGCACAATCGAGATTTAAACATGCCATTGAAAAGTTCAATGAATCTCAAAAGATATAGGAATTTCAAATCCAATTAAAACCTAATAATTTATTTTGTTTTTCATGGTGGAAATTGCTGAATCGTCATTTGCCTACCATCAAATATTTTGTAGCTTGGATTACGGCATCCCTCTTCCAAGTTATAAAATATTGTGTTGGGTCCTAGCCTAAATATTTTATATTGGGTGTTGTATTAAGGACTTAAATCAACTAACTTGAATTTCTCCCATTGTAGATGTCAGGTTCAGACAACTATGATCTTCCTAAATCACTTGAAACAAGCTTTCCTAATGAAGATGATGTTCTGTGGTTGGATCATGGAAATCATACTTCTCTTCCTCCACCTCCTCCAATTATTCTCCCTGGCCCACAAACTCAAAGACTTGAAAAGTTCAAGATCACTCAAGCCCTGCTTGCAATGAAACATGAAGATGTAAGGTCTGTGTGTTCTCACGTCTTAGAGATGAAGTCACATATCGATAGGCTGAGAGTGTTGGGTGTCGATGTACCAAGGAAGTTGGCTATTGACTAGGTTCTTCAGTCACTTCCTGAGTCATATAGTGAGTTCATTAAAGACTACTATGTGACAGATCACGACATGACCCAAATAGATCTTTTTTATTTGCTTGTTGTTGCTGAATCATCAATGATTTGGCGAAAAGGTCAAAGAAATTTGATTGGAAGGTCTCCCTCTCAAGCTAACATTGGAAGTCCGGAAAAGTTTTCTCTTCCCAATGGAAAGGGATTGGCCATGTTCAACCCTGTTGACCACAAGGTAAAGGGAAAGGCTAAGTCTATGATAGTCCCGTGTACCATTCCCAAAGAGTCTTTATGTTTCTATTGCCAAGAGAAGGGGAATTGGTTGCGAAGCTGCCCTAACTACTTGAAATGTCTGAGAGAAGGAAGAATCAAAAAGTTTGACTCTGCTTCAGGTATGTCCACTATCTAATTCAATTAAGTTTATAATTCTTGATTCTTAATACATGATGTGACTAGGTTACATTTTGATGTATGGTAGGATCAAGAAAAGGGAAGGAAACTTAAAGGAAGAGTATGATGATTCTGATTGCAAAGATGGATTTCAATCGCATGATTTGAAGATCGGATTTTTGAGCTGCTGCTTAGGAATTATGATAGATTGCTAGGAAATATTGAATAACATAGCTTTCATTTAAAGTTGCATTGTAAGGAAAAAGTTTTTTTCCGCATTTTATAAATAAATAAAAAAGATTATTTTATTATATCTCCTTGCAATGGCATTTATGAAAAACTGATGTTTGTATGTTCTTGCAATATTTGAAATATGAATTTGATTCTTTCTTTTGTGGTAGTGTCTAAATTTACCAAATAAGGAAAGATTCTCATCACCCAAGTTTCATTTGGATAGAAACATGGAATCATGCAAGTTGTGTTGTATGATGAATGAGAACTTTCAGCTTTGGAAAATTAAGACTAATTCCTTGTTCACATGTATATGTGAGTCAAGTGAAGGAATAAGGGATCGAGTACACATTTGCGCACTTGTCAAGTCCATCACAAAAGATTGATAAGACTATTCATCATGATTTACTAAAGTTTAGTTAATATGGTTATACTTACAAGTTTAAGTATAATTCTGAAACACTGAAAAAGTTTCGATGTATGGCAGAACGAATGGGAAGAATCAAATTAGGCAAAAAGATACATGTTTCTCAAATCTAAAAAGATGGGAGAGTACTTTAATATCAGGTTTTGTGATCATCTTATTGATTAAGAAAAATATCACAATTGGTCCTCTAAGGACATCTTAGTGCATTCCTATGGCTAAGAAGATGAATCATGAATTGTTGAAATGGTTAAATCAAGAATATGAGTCATACTTCGTTCCAAAACAATTCTTAGAGTCATACTCCAAGATTGTAACTTGAGTGACACATCTTAAAGAAGGTTTATAACACTTGTCAAATGTAAGAGTAAAATGTTTTCTACTCTTGTACATTTGAAATTAGTAAGTTTTGATGTTTTGGATAAAACAAAGACCAACTAAGGCCAATTGTGTGAAGTGTTTGTCTTGATAAAGAATCCGCAGTATCTCTTGAGTATTTGGCAAGAGAGTCTTAAATGTCAAGAAGATAGTGGGAGTCTTAATGGTATTGAAAAAGTTTCAAGAACTAATCAAGAATAAAACCTGTAGTTTTTCACTAGCACACAACTTGAGGTTTATAACCTATCGTGCTGACATATTCTTATTTTTGTGCCCGTTCCAGTTAAAGTTTACTATGCATCTGAGTTCTACAAGTTCTCAATTGTTTGCATAACAACCTGGAAGACATGGTAGGCACTTGTGCTGCCAAGTGGCGAGAAACTAAGAATAAACAAGTTCAGTCCATATGAGTTTGGATTTGTCACTAACCTTGTCGTATGATTATGGTTATGACAAATTTACATGGAGAGGAACATATACACCATAAAATCTAAGTGTCATAAGGTTTCTCTCCGATTCATGAAAATGATGGTGAGGAAACGCTTTAACTAAATAGATTTTAAGTAGATAGCAATTGTGATATTTGCATTCTCAAACGTCGTTAATGGAGCATGTGTGGTTAACTGGCACACTAACATGGACCTGTGAGAAATGTCAAAGTTCTAAACAATTGAGACTATGATTACGACATCCCTTTTTATAGTTCTAAAAATTGTTTAGACACGCATGTGAGCTATCTAAGGAAAGGTGTATGATTTTGATAAAGTTTTATCAAAGCATCTCGTATCAGAAATCTGAACTTTGGTAAGAAAGTCAACAAAGTACTGATTTCTAGAAGTCCATCTGATATCTGGATACATGTCAAAGCTAGTGGGAGCATAAGTGTTATGCTCATAAGTATCATGTTAGTGGGAGCATGATAATTATGATAAGTGTTTCAAGTTAGCAATGTTAATTATAGAAAACAAAACTTTCAATTGGGAAAAATTGTTTTGCTATAATTAAGGGAGAGGAAATTATACGTCATTTCAATTCTAAAAGCTTAGATTGAGATTTTAATCATCTTTAGTGAAGGATATATATATATATATATATATATATATATATATATATATATATATATATATATATATATATATATATATGACTTTTATGTTGGAATAGTTCAACTTCAGGAAATTCTATATATATCGCATTCTTAAAATTCGATTATGATTAGGGCATCCCTTTTCATAGTCAAATTTTGAAAACATGGAAAATAAAAAATATTGTAGCAAAAGACTGATCTAGAATCATGTCATTATGTGAGACATCATGAATCATGTCCCATATGCTTCGGATATAGGATCAATTGCATGTGCTATAATATTAATATGTTCTAATATTTTTTAAATGCCTAGGGCATTAAGAGGGAAAAAGTACTAGAACTGGATATGACTAAAGTGATTAAGCAATTTTTTAGGACAATCTGAGGTGTTACATAAGATTGGTTGCTCATGGACAGTTGGAAGTATGGTGTAAATTCTTGGAAAGGACCATATTGACATATTCTAAAAAGAGGAAACTCTTGTTCAGAAGTGATAATCAAAATGGGAATATGGAAATGTCTCCATAGGTGGAAGGTATTCAATCTGTGTAAGATTAGAAAAACTTAATGCAAAAAGGATGTCGAAAGGAATATACTTTGAATTTGAGACTTCGTTTCCATGGAATTGATCTCCATTGGAGTACTTTATAATGTCTGTTGCCAAGTCTTTGTGACTTTGTGTATAGTCATTACAAGAGGATTAATGCATTGTAGTTTAGAATCTAACAGATTTCGGTAAATGGCAGGAATTTGGAATTCTTACATTTACAATAAGGTTTTGGGATTGTGAAATGAGAATCATTGGAATCATGTTCAATTGAGCTATTCCACAAAGTAAGGATCATAGAAAAACATAGTGTGCATACTTGGTGTATGGCATAACTATAGTTTAGATAAACATAGTATGCATACTTAGAGCATGGCATGAGTATTGTCTTGATTCAAGTATAAAGTTGATGATTTGAAACATTATGCAATGAATAATGTGTAATCAATATGGTGATAATTAAAAGGTGTTCTGTTTATATTCATAAGTTCTGAGACCATATTGGATTCAATTATTCTTGTGTTTCACTTTGCATGTTTTGACTTCCAGAATAACTAGGTCATTCTTCCCGAATGACTAAGATATTCAAACCATCCACAGTCGATAATACGTTGTAAGTAGGTATTAAGGCAAGACTGTCAAAAATTGGGTTTGCAGATGTCTAAGATGTTGGACATAGCAAGAGTTGGTACAACATTCATGAGTGCTCTTGGAATGAGATTCGAGTATTGGATTAAACCTATGCTCATTTGACTCACTTCATGGATTTTATCATGAGTGATCATGAGACGATAATATCTTATATTTTTCAAACCTTGAGATATGAGTTGTTGACTATGAGTTGGTTATAAATTGATTGTATGAAAACGCATTGGTAACTCGATGTTATAAAACGTGCCTTTGTGTATGATTCAACAAGTAGTAGAATAAGCATATGAGTTGAAGTTTATCCATTCCTTTTACCCTTGGAGGGATAAAAGCGATATATGTGGGCCCCTCGATGATTTAGCGATGACATCCCTAAGTGCTTGGCCAAGCCTGGACTAATTTGATTTGTTCAATTGGTCAGTCGTCATAAATCGGAAATCAGGAAACAAAAAATGGACAGAGAGAATGATTATAATGCATGTCTCAGTCCATATGATATCTAGAATGGAGGAATATATGATCCCTTATCTAATGGACAACTCATTGACTAGGTCAGAGTTCGACAGCGGCTTTAAGAGCTACGATTGCTAGTCGGGTTTTGGAGTCATACGCAATAATAGTTTTAGACTTATCCAAGTGGGAGACTGTTGGATTAGTGTCTAAGTCCATAACTATAATTCATATGTACTTGACCCAATTTGGCATGGTCCATTTGGGTTGCATGGCATCGGAACAATTGGATAGACAAAATGAGAAAAATGATACTTATGATTTGTATTAATATATTATAAGTTCTAATATATTAATATGAAATCATATTATTTAATTAGTATTGATCAAGAATTAATTTAGAATTAATTTAGTGATCAAAAGGAACTAATTAAATATGGACTCTTATATATATATATATATATATATATATATATATATATATATATATATATATATATATATAGTTCAAATAAAAATAGTTAATAGTTCAAATAAAAATAGTTAATAGTGTGAAAACGTAAAAACACTATTTTTATGTTATTATTCTGTAATGAATTTTGTATCCACAACTTCATGTTATTATTCAGCAATGATTAAATGAATAGTCATGGGTTAAAGTTAAATTTAGAATTTACTACAAAAATGCTTATATATATATATATATATATATATATATATATATATATATATATATATATATATATATATATATATATATATATATATATATATATATATATATATAGTAGAATTACTTCAACAATACACATATACAACATTAATTATAGAATAATAACATAAACATAATTTTTTTAAGTTCTTACACTATTTACTATTTTTATTTTAACTTACTTCTATATATATATATATGTATATATATATATATATATATATATATATATATATATATATATATATATATATATATTAGGATGGGCAAACTACATTTAGGTTGGGCTAAGCTTTCATGGATAGTCCATGGAGTGTTTAACCAATGGATCCTACGGAAATGAAAGGTCATGGGTATTAGGGTTTACATGAATGTAACCCTAATCCTCCACACTTTATAAAGAGGTCTCTACTTCAAGAAATGGTCACTAGTGTATAGTACACAAGAGGGCAAATCCGATTATATAAGAGTGAACTTAAGTATTCTTCTTCTCAAGTTATTCTAAGGGTTTTTTGGTGTTGTGTGAACCATTTGAGGTGCAACACTTAGGGCACTAACCTCTTAAAGGTTCAAGACCATAATGGGTTTATAGTAGGTGTATGGGTCCCAAGTGGTCAGTTGGTGCTACGGGTTGACCATTACTAGGTCATGTAAGGGTGTTGGTATGAGTTTAGGACCACAATGGGTTTATAGTAGGTGTATGGGTCTCAGGTGGTCGGTTGGTGGTACGGGTTGATCGTTACAATGTCAGGTAGGGGTGTTGATACGCGTTTAGGACCATAATGGGTTTATAGTAGGTGTATGGGTCCCAGGTGGTTGGTTGATGGTACGGGTTGATCATAACAATGTCAATAGGGGTGTTGGTACGGATTTAGGACCACAATGGGTTCATAGTAGGTGTATCGGTCCTAGGTGGTCGATTGGTATGTACAGGTTGATCGTTACAATGTCAGGTTGGGGTGTTCATACGGTTTTAGGACCACAATGGGTTTATAGTAGGTGTATGGGTCTCAGGTGCCCGGTTGGAGGTACGGGTGTTAGTACGGGTTTAGGACCATATTAGCTTTATAGTAAGTGTATGGGTCCCAAGTGGTCGGTTGGTGGTACGGGTTGATCGTTACAATTTTAGGTAGGGGTGTTGGTACGGTTTTAGGACCACAATGGGTTTATTATAGGGGTATGGTTCCCAGGTGGTCGGTTGGTTGTACGTGTTGATCGTTACAATGTCAAGTAGGGGTGTTGGTACGGGTTTAGGACCACAATGGGTTTATAGTAGGTGTATGGATTTTTTTTCTTACTTAATATAAAATAAAATAAAAAATCTTAACAAAGTGTTCACACGGAAAAATTAGTAAGCTAACTAGACCTTATTCTTATTTTTGTTTTATTATACTATTTTCCCACCATATATACATAATAAAATGTTAAATATTTTTTATTTCCAATAGTCATATAGTTGTATCCTAACGTAAAATTGTTAATTTACAAGGACCAAATTTGTAACATTGTTGTTAATATCAAATAACTCGTAATGATGTTTCAAAAGCCAGAACATGTTTCCAAAGCACGATTTATGCTTCTCATCATGAGGGTTCACTATCAGATCAAAATTTGGAAATCATTTGAATTCATCAATCAAACTTAAGCAAATATAATGGGAGGCAAACATTTTTTCCATTTTGTTTTGGGCTCCAAATCAAGGCAGGAATTATTCATCTTTCTCGCCGCCAAAACTATGAAGATCAATCCATCAGATCAAGGAAATTCCGGTAAATTTGGTAACAACCCTCAATTTAGGACATACTAACAATGTAATATTTATATGACTTTGATTTTTTCAACCATTGTATTGTTTTTCTCTAGGTTATATCCCAGTTGGATTATAATTCATTTTATCATTCGACAACTTTCATCATGCATTTCTACTGTAAGTATATTCTCTGTGTATGGTGTTAATGTTATTGAGTGTATTGATTAGGGGATTATACATATAACGGAAAATTTTGGATTCTTCATGTTACTATGCTTGTTGCACACCAAAGGTTCGATGAAATGTGTATGTGCAATTTTATATGTAATATAAGTTACTCATAACTTTTCATTAAACATATAAATAATCAAACTTATTTCATATGTTTCATATCAACAAAAGAATCATGGAGGTGAACAAGGAACAACATAAGGATATGCCCGCCTATGATATGGAATGTGAGCAAGATGATGGAACCCAAGTTTATGAATCGGACGCAGAAGATGGTGAAAATAAGGACATTGACTACAATAGTCATTCAGATTCGGAAGAAGAAATCCAAAACACAGTTCCTACAAGGTTAACTAGGAAGAGGGGCATGACTCGATTGCCAAAGTTAAAGACCGAGTATGTCAATTCTGGTGGTAGAAAAAATGTGTCAAGTTTGGTGAATTCGGTAAGTTTATAGGGAAGAATAATGCAGTGTTTGTTAGTTACTTAGGAGATCTTGTCCACGAGAAGGTGTGATTAAGTGCTCTTTTTTGGAAGAAAGTAAAATTGGAAGTAAAGGACAAACTTTGGGAAGAGATTACAGTAAATACTTTTTCACTTTTTTTAACTGCATCTCATATTTTAATTACAAATCATGTATTGAATACTAACAAATTCATTATTGTTTCATTGTAGCGCTATTTTGAAGTTGATGAAACTAAAAAACAATTTGTGATTAATAGGCTTGGTATCCTTCTACGAAACTTCAGAAGGAAATTGTATGCAGCTTCCATCAAGCCACATCTAGGCAATTCCAAAAAGCTTGGAGAAATCCCTATTCGATATCGTGCAATAATTACTGAAAAAGATGATTGGAACAAATTCGTGACATATACGCATTCTAAATAGTTTAATGTTACAACTTTTTTCCAAAACTTCTTCATTTATTTATCATAAAATTACCAAAAAATGCTTTACAAAACTTTTTTTTTGACAGGTTGCGTTACAAAAGACTATCAAAGCGCAAAAGATGTCAAAGTATGCTCATCAGATGGGACGAGGGGGGTATACAACTCGTAGGAGGAAGTTGGTAAGCTTCTTTTAGCTATATGATCCTATTATATTACCTTCATAGCATTGTACTTAACAAAATTTTACTTTATGTTGTTTACAATTTAATTTTTTTATCAAGATTGAAGAAAAGTGATTTCAAAGGAAGAAATGCCCCCAAGGTCAATTATGTGGTGTAAAGGACGTGAAAGTAAAGGAGAATTGAAGGATGAAGGTGTTAAAATCATGGCGGATAAACTAGTAACTTCAATAAACTTTTTTATTACTATTACTGTAAAGATTTTAATCAGTTTTATTAGGACAATAATTATTAATATTTTGTGTGCTAGATGGAATAAGAAAAGTAGATAAAAGAAGGAAAAGTAAATGTTGAACCAGGAACAGATGCCATGACCTTAGTTTTTGGCAAGGAAAAGGGTGGATTTTTAAAGGGTGTCGACACAGGAATCACTTACAACAGATATTTCAATGTTCCTCGCAGCAAAGGATCATCTAAGGAAGAAATCAAAGATCTTAAAATTACACTGCATAATGGAAAACTTGAGCTTGAGAAAAACGATGTTGAACTCAAGGCTTTGTCTACAAAGGTTAATGAGCAAGATCAAACACTAAAGCTAGTTTTGGCTCATCTTAATGCAAAAGGAGCTGACTTTCCAAATCTGTCTCATACAGTTGTAAGTAATCTTATTAACAACATCTATTGTCAATGTTACTTGTAAATTGCATTTCTTTTAGACATTTTCCGTGTTTCTTTATAATTGCTAGCGTATTTCAAGTGACAAGATTGTTGAAAAAAGTGAAATGACTCCTGTTAGTCTCAAAACCAAGGAACCATCAGAACCTCTAACACCAGTATGTTATCATCTTATAAGATCATCATTGATATACTTTTTTTGGTACTAATTTATGTTTTTTCACTTGGGACTTTAACTTATTTAGGTTATTGCAAAAACCACCAAGAAACAAGTTTAAACCAACTCTGCAACTGCAACTCCCGATACACAATTGATTTCCATGAAATCTGCAACAGTAGTATATACTAACTTTACAGTTTTCAATACCTTTAATTTATATTTTATATTAAAATATAATTTTACATATATGTCTTAAATCCTTGTATTAGTCAAATAAAAAAACCCACCAGAAAAGCTGTTGAGTCTAAGACTGCCACTATAAATCCTGACATACCAATAGTTTCACCAAATAAACCCCATTACCAGGTCAGTGTTTTTTACATGTTGGATATACATTTCTGTCTTTTTTTATTCTAATATTACTTATTATTGTAGCCAATCAAGTTTAGTCTATCATATCCGTATAAAAGGAACAATGTTGCTCGTGGTACCGTTGACTTATCATCAGAAATACAATTCATTCATGGAGTTCCTCTACAAGATGATTGCTATAAAGTTTCCATTGATGAAGTGGTAATAAAACATGCATTTCTACCCCATAAAACTGGAGAATTCACATTAATTGAGGATGCATATAAAAGTTTTGTTCGATGGCCAAAATACCTTGTTCCAACCGAGTTAAAGGTTTGTTTAATTATGTTCACTACTTTGTGTATTACACTTTATTTTCTTCATAAAGTAGTATACTAAGTTTTTGATGAACTCATTTTTTTGTTTCAATGTTGTTGTTATATACCATAAATTATATCACATCAAGAACATCAACATCAAAACTCAAAGAAAAGGAAACCAACTTACATATCAATTGATGCCCTTCTCAAGAAGACAAGGAGCAATACAAATAAGAAGAATGCCTAGTTATATTTTGGTTTTGGTTTATGATGTGTTTGATTTTTTTACCATTATTTAATTTCTTGAAATTAGGACAATTTTCTTTTCTTTTTTTCGTATTTTAATTAGGAATTTAATGTATGGATTTGGATTTCAATTATTATTAATATCAAATTATGAATTTTTCTTTTGTTTCATATTGTTGGGTTTGGTAACTTTAATCTAAATTATTTTGATGTGTCTACAATGTAGAAAAAGTAACAATAAATATTAAATTAAAGTCACTTTAATATAAATTTGGCAATGTTTTATAGGTTTTCAATGTCTTTAAAACTATACAAAGGTTACTTTACATCATTTTTTAACGTGTGGCAAAATGGTAAACAATAGCCATAATATACAAGAATTATGAGTCTACAGTTGTTTTAAAATGATGTTTATTCTAATGTTTTTGTGACTAAGTTAAACATTAAGAACATGAAAAACAATTTATGTGACAAATAAATACCATAATGGATTGTTGTTGTGACTAAATACTAGCAAATCGTCACTTGCAAAAAAAGTTATATGTGTCCATTTACCGAACATGGTCATGTTCACCGTAATTATATGTATCTAAAATATACCCAATAGTCTTAATATGATACCGAATAATCCTTAATTTTAACAAAATGTGTCTTTATAATACTTATGATTGTATTTCACTTAATTGTGTGTCTTTATACGATAGGCTATAGTCACAAAATTGATTGTTTTTTGTGGCTAATTATTAGCAAGTCTCCACTTATGGAATTAATTACATGTGGCCGTTTAGCAAACATGGTCATGCTCACCGTAATTACATGTTTACAAAAGATACACAATAGTCTTAACAAAATTTAAACTGTGTGACAATATAAAAGAAAACAACTACACTAAGACATCATGAATGTCGCAAGTTGGTGATATACAGTCACCACAGTTACTAAATAAATGTGTCTATTGACGGTTTAACGCTACAATATTGGATATTTAAGGAACACAATTATGTACACATTTGCCACACTTTTATAATACGGCCACATGTTTTCATATCATACAGACACTATATTTTAAAGTGACCATAAGACCCATACGATGGTTTCACCTTCAGTCACACTTTCAGTGAAAAAATAAAATGTCACTATATGCATATGGTCACATTTTTTTGGTGTGTCTGTTGGGCATTTTTGTACTAGTGTTGCCACCACAAAACATAAAAACCGAAAATAGGGGGAGTCGTGAATACTCACAATTCATTTAGATTATGCAAATGGTACCTTGAACTAAGTTCCGTTTGTACCACTACCGATTCCTACAATAATGGTATACACTAGTGACCCTCTAATCGAAATCTAACACTAGTATATTTACTACAGTAGAATTATACCAATATTTTGTCAAAATTTAATATTGTTAAGTTACAAACATTTTTTCATGAAATTTAGATTTCTATGAATCAATTTGTTGTATAACAAATTCAACTGGGATTTCTTATTATTGAAATGTTAAAATTTAACATTTTAGGAGGTGTTCCAATAATTAAATATTTAAAAACTAAGTCAATTTATTTCCAAAAACTTCTCAAACTTTGCATTTCAGTTTAAATTGAAGTCAAAGACCTTAAGATAAGTTTCCTTGCATTTTTTATTTGTCTAGCTATTTTTCACCATATTAATTTCTTGAATAATCATAAAATCATGAAAAATAATAAAGAATTAATAAAAATTACCAAACTTCTGATTTTAGTTCTTATTACATTAGGACACTTCCAGATAAATTTTCATGGATTATAGATATGAATAACCATTTTAACTACATTTAATTCTCTAGATAGATAAAAATTCATGAAAAATAGCAATCAGTTAAAAAAATTCCCCAAACTTTGTGAACTACTGTTATAAAACATATTAAATCTGGGAAAAATATAAAAATAGTTGAAAGGCAACACATGCAAATGCTCCTACAAGTGTTGTGTCTCTACGTGCCTCTTAATAGATGATTCCTGAAAAAGCATGTAAACGAGCGTCAAATATAAAAATAGTTGGTGAGTACTCATAGGTTAAAAATAATATTGGTTTAATGAAACGTAATCAAAGTTTTGATAGAAGTTTCCATAAATAAAAGTACATTGTTAAAATGAGTAAATAAGTTTGTATAAAAAAAGTTTAATGTCATCATGAAGAATAAAGTATGTTGCCCAAAGGAGGTGCAACGTTCATATTCTCATGGGAAATAATGTTCGTTATTAAAATGAGTAACAAGTTTCATTGCTATGATGAGCAAACAAGTTTGTTGTTACAAGGAGCAAACAATTTCATTGCTAAAATAACTACATAAGTTTCTAGTAATGAAAGTTCATTGCTATAATGAGAAAAAAAGTTTGTTGTTATAATAAGTAAATGAGTTTGTATATATATATGAGCAAATAATGAGTTCACAACCAAGCCTATGACTGATGCCTTATCAAGATCTATGTTTATTGTTCCATAGATTATATGGTATCATGCACTCCAGCAATCAGGCGAGTGGGGAGTTGTCAATTTGCATTGGCTCAAAGAGTTAATGGTTGGAGTAAAGTGTAAGGGAAGGGACTTAAGACGTTAAGGCATCTTGTTTCAATTTGCATAGACATACATACCAAAATACAACAATCAAGTTTGATACAAATCAATTTAAATAGAACGAACAATAAATAGTTTTTCGGACATGCGTTTCCACCTAAAAACATATAAACCAAAAATAGGTAGAGTCATGAATACACACATTGCATTGAGATGATGCAAATGGTGCCTTGAACTACATTTCGCTTGTACCACTACCAATTCCTGCAATAATGGTATACATTAGTGACTCTCTAATCGAAATCTAACAGTAATATACTTACTACAACAATAGAATTATGTCAATATTGTGTTAAAATTTAATATTGTTAAGTAAGAAACATTTTTGTATGAAATTTATATTTCTATGAATCAATTTGTTGTATAACAAATTCAAATGGAAATTCTTATTATTGAAATGTTAAAATTTAACATTTTAGGAGGTGTTCCAATGATTAAATATTTAAAAACTAAGTCAATTTAGTTCGAAAATTTCCCAAACTTTGCATTTCAGTTTTAATCGAAGTCAAACACCTTAAGATAAGTTTCCTTGCATTTTTGATTTGTCTAGCTATTTTTTACCATTTTAATTTCTTGAATAAACATAAAATCATGAAAAATACTAAAAACTTAATAAAAACTATCAAACATCTGATTTTGGTTCTAACTGCACTAGAACACTTTCAGATAAAGTTTCATGGATTATAGATATGTATAACCATTTTAACTACATTTAATTCTCTAGATACATAAAACTTCATAAAAATAGCTTAAGAAAATTTCCCAAACTTTGTGCACTACTGTTATAAAACATAGCAAATCTGGGAAAAATATAAAATCTAATTTTCAAACATTTTAACATGATTTTTTTCAGATTTTTGCTTATGTATTCTATCAAAATAGAGATAAATACAAAACAGTTTCAAAAATTCCCCAAACTTTTTGTACTAGTGTTGTTACGTATATAAAAGCTAGGAAAAATATAAAAGTTGGTTGCCAAATAGTTTAGAATAAATAGTAAACTGTTAGGATAATTCCTGAAAGTTTTTGTTTAATTATTTGATATTTTATATAACATGGGAAAAATAACAAGAGTCATTTGTAAACAATGGAGTCCGATTTTCGGATTTATGAATGTTTAATCTTAAGAAAATAGAAATTAAAATAGAGATAAATAGTGTTGTTACGTTGTTACGTATATAAAAGCTAGGAAAAATATAAAAGTTGGTTTTCAAATAGTTTAGAATAAATAAAAGCTAGGAAAAATATAAAATTTGGTTTCCGAATAGTTTAGAATAAATAGTAAACTGTTAGGATAATTCCTGAAAGTTTTTGGTTAATTATTTGATATTTTATATAACATGGGAAAAATAACAAGAGTCATTTGTAAACAGTGGAGTCCAATTTTCGGATTTATGAATGTTTAATCTTAGGAAAATAGAAAAAAATAGCATACAGAAAAGGAAAACCATCCAATTTTTTATAGATCATCCTAAAGTAATATACAATTTTCTGGAAAATGTTCATGAATTTTTTAAGAGTAAAACTATTTTGTCGGATTTTAGTCCATTATAAACACAAAAATCATGGAAAAATATAAATACATTATGAAAAATCCCCAAAATGTCTTTCTAAGTATGAAACATTACCTAGAAGAAGCGAAAATTATTAAATGCTCTTTTAATATCTTGTAACTTGGTTTTATGATTTACTAGATGTAAAACCCGTGTAGTACACGAGTTGATTGAAAAAAATTAAAAAAAGATAAACATCAAGATGTTAACATTAACCTTTTTTAAAATAAAATTTCAAAATAAATATAAAGTAAATGATGAATAAAAATCTATTGAAATAAAAAGACTATTGACATATATTTTTTCCTGTAACTTTATAATTGCAATTTAAATTAATTATGCAAAAAAGATATGAGCAACATTCATTATGTTTGGATTAATGATAATATTATAACGTAAATGAATCACGATTACATCACATTGTTCATAATCCGTTCATTAGAATGAATGCAAATGAATTATGAACCATCGCATTGAATCACTTTTACCATAAATTCCAATATTTAGACTACTTCCAACATAAAAACTATAAGAACCTTCCGATACGATCCATCCAAAATGAACAACAAACAACACAATTACAAATCAAACTGGTGTTTCAAATCATATTATTTGCATAAGAAATCCATACATGATGTTTCAAATAGTTTGAATGAAAAATCCAGAAACGCTTGACAGAGAAAAGAAAAAAAAAATATAGAGGTTACGATCAAAATTTTCACACAATGACACATGGCAATGGCATCATGATTCATGAGTCCTTAATGCGAAGCTCAAGTACAACCCAAACAACTCGTGACTGAAAATTGGGTGTGTTAGATGCCCTTGTTTATGATCAGACTTAGTTTTCCTATAACCAAAATGCTTATAAAAAGCATCCACTACACCTTCAACCACATCTTCTCCGTCATCATCTTTTCTAGTTCAGTAGCCACTTTCACCTACAAATATTATCACGAATAAAAAAGTAAATATAATTCTCTGTTTTACAACTTACAAACAATTCATACTTAATGTTGGTTATAACATGAACTGTATTTCTGAAACCAATTTCTTGAGTGATAACTACTCAAGAGATATTGGAGGGGGTCTCTCGTAGCATGCACATACAGACACGCTTCCCTTAATATATTTTTGATTTCTAAAGAAATGAACCAATGTTGAAGATATTTGAGAAAAATTAGGGATCGCATCAAACGAAAGAATCTTCTAATGTTGAAGATATGTTTCATGAAAGGAATCGGAGAAAAATAAGGTACACAATTGAAAAGAATTAATAGGGAATTTAATGCCCTTTAAGTTTGGCTTAAATATATAAATATTAGGTGGCGTTTTAATGAAAAAGGAAAAACTCCTTAAAATGACATGTAAGCTATAAATAAATCAAAAATTCCCACAAAATTACATGTGGCAAAAGACATGAAAAGATGACAAATGGCAAAATCATCTTTATTTATTAGGAATGATTTGAGTTAATCATAAATAAAATTAAAAATCATAGAAAACAGTAACGAAAATTGATGAAACTTCGTGATAGAAGCTTAGTTACATTAAGGGTCATCCACGCATTTACCCATGATTTGTGGACCTCAGAAAGTATTTTATATGAATTATTGCTCTATGCTTTTGCAATAATTATAATAATTTGAAAAAAATGAATTATTTTCAGAAAATTTACAGATCATCCTATTTTGCTGTTTGGATTCAGGGAAAAATTGAATTTGAACAGAAAAGAAGTTGTAGATATTTATCTGTAAATAAATCCTTCATGAATTTATTTGAAAGCTTTTAACAACAAACTTTGCTCATCTAGCATCTAAGCTTGAAGATCTTCACATGCATGTTGGTTTGAAGACCATTCATGAGTTTGGAATGTTTAAAAGTCGTTTCTAAAAGAAAAATTAGGATGCATGTGGTGATTTTCCACGAAAACGTGTAGAAAAATGCATTTCGTTGATTTTTACTTAGGTTTACGTCATGGGACTTCTCCATATTACCATGCATGATGTTTTTGGTTGAAATCCTACCACCATCATCATCAAAACCGAAGGTGTGTGTGTGCGTGTATGTTTATGGGTTCATGATCTTTACAATAGAATGGTGTAGAAGAAGTAGAAAATGCAAGAAAACATGTAAAGCTTTAAGGAATAGTGAAGTAGATATCGCTTTTACCTTCAAGAATAGCACAAGATGATGAAGATTTCGAGTCTGAGATTGGTTCTTGGACATATTTTCTGGAAATTTTCGTGGGTTTGAGAGAGAGAAAGAGAGAAATGGAGTGGTGGAGGTAGAGAGAAATGAGTGAGAATGAGGGAGGAGGTGGAGTATGAGAGAGAAGAAAAATGATTTAATGTGTGTGTTAGGAAGTGTTTTCTTGGGGAGAGGGGGCCGATTTTTGATGTGTAATATCCCTTTTCTCTTTCATTTCCTTTTTATAAAATTTAAATCTTTTATAAAAGTATCAAATATTTATAAAAGATGTAACCTAACCAAGTTTTTATGCATAAACTTTTGATTTTTAGGTTAATAATTAAGCATATATGTTGAATATTTTAACTTATATATTCCTTGATTTTATAAGAAAATTTTAATCATTATATGAGGTTATTATAAGTTTCATAACCATTTTTATAAAATTTGATATTAGATTTATAAAAATTAAGAATTTTTAATTCTTTTAGGGCTTTAAGGAGTTTATAAGTCTTTGGATATCAAAATAAATTGAATCTTTGAGACTTCAAATTATTTTTGTGTTTCCTAACTCTTATAATTTATTTTTATCTATTTATTAGCATTCTATGTAGCGGTTTCGAGATTCAAGTGAGTTGGATGAATGAAGTATACTAGTCCTTGTTTTTAGTTTGACTTAAGTGTCTATGAGACTTAGACCTAATTTATACCACTAGGTCAAGTGCATTGAAAAGGTGTTCGAGTCAAAGTGGGACCCGAATATGGATAGTCACTACAGTTAAGTAGTTGTAGAATTTACATATCAATGTGAAATTTAAGTACATTATCCATCTTTTCTAATTGTTTCCATGTTTCTAGTAGGTTATAACCTAGCTTCTAGTTACTAAGTCTAGTATGTTTCGTGCCTATACGTGCAACTAAGTTTAGTCAAATCTAGAACCGACACAAATTTTGACGGTTGTCATATATGTTTGAGAAAGGGTTCAACGGGCAGGTAGCTAAACAACATGTTTTGAGGGAGTATTTGTCTTTGGTATCTGACATTGATGAATTCAACATGTATCATATCGTTAATTGATTATAGATTATAATTAAAGGGTAATTAATTATCATTAATATTATCTTTTAGAAATTTAATTTTCAATTGTTTATGTCGCAGATATTCATAGGGGAGAGTAATTTGGGATCAACTATACTAACATCTAATTACTGTATTCAATAAGTTTGACAAGTATAAACATCCAGTGGAACGGAAAGAGAAACAACCTCAAAAAATGACTTACACCCTAAACAACTTGTTATACGCTTTCAAGGTAAGTACATGATTAATAATTTATTATTATTATTATTATTATTATTATTATTATTATTATTATTATTATTATTATTATTATTATTATTATTTTGCTAACATTCTAATAAATGATTTTTTTTCAAATATGGATTCTTGAAACTTTTCTTGTGAGCAATTTGTTTTGATACTCGATAAGAGAATGTTATCCCTCTGGTTATTGCATGGTCGAAACTAAGGCCTTTACAAAAGACTGGGTACAACCAGTTTATAAAAACAAAAAATGTATGGTTACTTATATATTTTAACATTTTCTTTTATATGTATAATATATGTTTATTTATAGTTTTATAATTTTTTTTAGAAGGATAATAGACTTCTAAAGAACTTGGAGCCGACAAAACTAAGAGTTGAGTTGAATGGTGGATTGTTAGCTCAGCATGGATAAATCGCCCTGATTTTCCTTACATTGAAGTTCATAGGGCACCTTCCCTAACATCATCACCCAAACGCACAACTACCCATAAGCATCGACAAAAGAAGGCACAAATAGATGTTCCAACTCACCTGCCATCACCACGGTCGTCGTTCTCTAAACCATCAATTGATAGGGACCAAATCATTACTAGCTTGAAAAACGAGGTCCATCAATTGCAAAATGAGTTCATTCAATGGTGCATATAAGGTCACATGATAACCGTTTAGTAGAGCATAATGCCACTTCAACCATGCTTACTTATTAATAACACTCCCGAAGACGATGTTAGTACCTCGAAGGAGGTAGAGGTACATTGTTAATTATTTCACTCCCATACAATTTTTATTTAACTTTATGGTCCTTATGCTTTTGCAACATTTATCATTAAACACTATTGAACAGTACAACCACTTATCATTCAAGATTCTGGTACCACATAGTACAATGACATGTGGGAGCATGATTATGGGTCAGACACGCCTAACCAACCGCTGAATATCACGGCCTTGAGCAGCCATCTCCACATATTCAATCTTTAGATTTAAAAGAGATTCCACATGATGAATACAAAACGCCTGCAACAGCATCTCTTAGGCGTTCTATGCACCAAAAAGTTGTGTCCATATGGTATAACTCTCCATGGATACAAAAGAAAAGGAAATGTGTTGAACGCCAACAACCCACACCGTTCGAAAATCTTTTAGAACCTACCATACACAGTATATATAAAGAATAAGATGGTTTTCTATTGTTTGCTCTCCGTTTTTTATGGTATTGTGACGATTGAATTTTAGATGCGCTTACAGGCGGATACTCACTTATGCCGGCTGGAATGCGATGTAAGTTACATAAGTATGAGCTCATTACGTACTACGCTTCGAATAACAATACTTACTTTATTGCAATTTTTTTAATTATCATCACATCATGATGTGGATCTCATGGTTGTGTCGTTAGCTTTCTACACTGATGTATTTGACTGGAGTGATATGGTTGACAAATTGATTTACCCAACTCGGGTAGACTGTGATACGATAAAATTGTGTTCGGATTACATTACCTAAGTAATATTAATTTATAATATAATTTTATTTGATGATTAATTATTTCTATCTTTTTTTTTTTGTGTGTGTGTGTATATATATATATATATATATATATATATATATATATATATATATATATATATATCCACATCAATATATCACTTACTCACTAGTTTTTTCGGTGCTCTTGGTTTGAATACATTCAAAATGACTATATACGATAGTCAATGGAAGTCTGACTACTTCTCAGAAAATACGGATTGGTTCATGCTAGGAGAGCCCGCATCCACAGATTACTAGTGAGTATCAAGTAATGGGGTACCGAACCAACCGATGTAATCCCACTTGAGACTTTCAACATAACCCTCGAAAAGGACTCGGACAAACCACTACAGATTTATAGTACATGGGATTGTGTGGTGTTTTTGTGTTGGTTCTTGAACATGATGATTGTCGGGAAATCATATTTTATAAGGGTAAAAGCAATGATTGGGCTATGTCATATCATAAACGACAGACAAAATTTTTTCAGGGTACAAAGTCAAAGATCATTTGAACATTGTAATATAACTTTAAACAAATCCCTTCAGTTAATGTATTTACTAGTTTTTGTTCGTTTTAAGATTACATTTTCATTCTACATTTTATAAAATTTGAACTTTTTCAAAAAGAACAAAATACACTTTACACATATAAAATAAAAATTTATTCCGAAACAACTGTTCGAACTCCTAATGTAGCATTCTGGATACCTCTCCAAAATGTTATATTTCGGAAAAAGTGGTTATTTTACTAAAGAAATTTGTCACCTTTTTTAAATAGTGCATTTATAAGGGTTAGTTTACCCAAATTCATTTTTTTCCTTTAACATGGTTGGTTCTTGTGGTTTCGATATTTTTGGCCATTATATTTAGCACCGTTACAAATACATCATGAAATGTCTAGAAAATGACAAATTTGTAATTTTACTTTGTATTTTTATTTAAAGTTTTACAATAAGGACAATTTATATAAATGTACAAAGATCTTATGGTAAATAATATAAAATCCCAATCCCACCTGTCTATCCAAACGCAAAGTGCTAATGATATATATATATATATATATATATATATATATATATATATATATATATATATATATAGAGAGAGAGAGAGAGAGAGAGAGAGAGAGAGAGAGAAAGATGAATGAAGACGAAAAGGAGGCGAATCAAAGCTTCGACCTTGAGTGGTCATCACACCTTATCTCACCCATAGGGAGCACATCATTTGGTTTGAACCCGAAGAAACAAAAACCTAAACAAAATCGAAAACAAATTAAGACCAAACTAAATTTGATATTCGATTTCTCGTTTGGTTTAAGACCTAACCGAATATGAATTTGATTTATGGCTTCACTAGTACATAAATGACTTTAGGAGTCACTATAGACATTTTATGAAGGGTTTTTTTCATTAAATGTGTAAGGAAAGGTTTCACGATTAATGATAAGTTATGGTGACATTTCTTTATGTTGACTATAACCAATAAAAACCGTTACTACATGAAATCCGTCCCCATAGGCTTCCAATTTTTGTAATTTTACAATCGTTGTTTTATAAATGTCACCAAAAAACTATTTCTCATCAGAAGTTATTTTGTTTTAATTATTATCCCTGGCTTCTAATGTCAAAACTTTTTTGTTTTTTCATGACAACTGTTCACTTTTAGTCACTCATTTTTTTTTGTTTCTCATGACTACTGGTGACTTTCAATCTTACATTTTCATTTCTCAATATTAATCATGTCTTGTCCTCCTTTGACATTGACTCTTGATGTAGATAGCGAATGAGCATCGGTTCGCTCATCAGTTATTGTTGAGTCATGAGAGTGCATTGGTTCTTCCAGTATTTGATTATCTTCAACATTGACCACAACATCAATAGCCATGTCAGGTATACCAAAGAGTAAATCAAAATAAATATCGAAAGTAAGCATTTCCTCATTTTCCCAAGAAAGAATGGGCTTTTTTGAAAATTATTGTTCAACCCTTTTGACATAGTAATCATCAAATGTAAAATTGGAAGTTCCTTCAACTTTTCTAGTTCGTTTGTTCATCACCCTATATGCGACAGAGTTATGTGACTATCCCAAGAAGATTCCTTCATCATCTTTCAACTGAATTTTTTTAAAAAATTAACTTTGACATTCACGAAGAAACATCAACAACTAAAAACCTCAAAAAATTGATATTAGGTTACATTTTATAGTGATTCATAAGGTGTGATGTTAAAGCGTCAATGAATGAATGAGCGATTTTATGTAAAGCATGTTGTAGAAACTGATTTTGCCCAAAAATATTAAGGTATCTTTGCATAAGTGAGCACCATCCTATCCACTTCGCACAATGAACAATTTCTCCTTTCGAGAACACCGTTTTCTTGTGGTGTGTAAGGAGATAAAAAGTTATAAGAGATTCCCAAATTCATCATAAAATGAATCCAAAGCTGGATTCTTAAACTCAATTCCATTATTGCTTTTGATCCTACGAACTTTCTTCTTCAAACTCAATTCGGTGTTTTTGATAAAGTGGATCATCACTCGAGTTGTTTCTGATTTCAATCTAAGAAAAAAAACCCAAGTAAACCGTGAAAAAATTATCGAAAATACAAGTATGTACTTTTTTTATTGGGAGACTCAATAGTTGAAGGACCACCCAAGTCGATGTCTAGAAGTTCCAACGATTTGACAATATTTGAATCAATTGTGATTGGATAACCTTGACGATGTTGTTTTCCCTATTCGAGAGAGCCCGCTTCTATTCCAATATTTAAATTGTAGAGGCCCACAAACGTATGGGAAGCTTAACTTTACCATGTGAATTTGGAAAGTCGAGCACTACCCATAACCTAGCCGATTCATGAGCAAGTATAAACCTAATGCCATATTCCTTCTACTCAAAGCTTAGGTTTCCATGAATTAAAACCTACTTGATTGGCAATTCATTTGTCAAACAATTTGGTAACTTATCTAAAAGGAAATAAGGAAGAATTACTGATGAAAGTGGTAAGTTTTTATTTTGGGATGACTTTGTGATATTCGATATGGAAGAAGACATCGAAGTGCCAAATATACTTGGAAGACCATTTTTAGCATCGTGTGAGCTTTACTAGATATCCGTGATTTGAATCTAACACTTAGAGTTGGATGTGAATGTACTGTAATTGGTATTGACCAATCAACAAAGCGCTCAATGGTTTTCAGTTATGAAATATTTTTTTATGGATTTTTTGATGATTAACTTGATAGGGAGTTAGAAGATTTGAAAGATGACGAGTTCGATAGTATGATGACACTAGGAGAGGAGTCATGAGATGTTGTGCAAGATATCCGAGAACTAGAAAGGCTAATCAAGGACGAAGACCTGAACGACAATAAAAAACAATTCACCTTTTGAAAAAAGCAGCGCATCTAATGTTTTTACGCGTCGCATAATGAACATCCATTGCGAGCAGATGCATTCCATTGCATTGATGACACATGTTTACTGAAGATACTAGTTGTCTAGTTTTGAAGACTTCACAAGTTCTGACTCGTTGTCACAATGAGGTAATTGGTGGTTGTAGTGATGAAAATTATATTACCAAGATGATGATTGGCTTTGAAGAATCTAGGACGACAGTTACTGCAAACTTTGGGACCCATAAAGACCATTCAAAAGAATGGCATAAGGCAAAGCAGAAAAGCAACAAGATTTTTGACCCATGTAAAAATGTGTACAATAGAAAGCAATGAAGTTCATTCAAAAGGATGGTAATAACTGGAAGAACCTCATCTTTGGTTTTATTTTTCTTTTTAGTATTTTTTTTTATTTGTTTTGAATAGATTTTCACTCTTGATAATCAAATATTTCTTCAATGTGTTCTCTAGTTTTGTTGTTCATTCAAGTGTGGGGTATTTTCTACAAGAGAAGGCATTGACAAAACTTTATAGGTGGGGTTATTTGGAAATTTGGAGCACCGTGTATGTTTTAAATGAGTGGAAATTGTTTGAAAGAGGGAGAGTGGTTGAATGCAGGACGTAACGAGTGTGTGATCAATATGGGTTGAGTCTGATTTTCTCAAAGCACTGTGAATCTATTCTAACAAAAGAACACGACATGTGTACAACCATTAAGTGTCACATTTTTCTTTTTGTCAAGAAGGGAACTCGCATGAAGATAATATGTGACACATTGATCTTTACTGCTCGTCCCATTCATGATTGTTATCATAACTAGATCAATACACTCAATGCCCTATGACATGCATCAATCATATCTGTTCGCCGCGCACTTACTATGACCACCTTACAAAATTCTAAATTTTACTGCCAAAATTTCCAATTTATTCAAATTAAGTGTATCGTACCTGCAGCCCTAGATATTGTCTTTGCAAATTTTGTTGGATGAATAGTAGTTTTGTCCACCAAAGGTAAAAATTTCAATCTTGCCACTAATATCCTAGGGGAGGCTAATCTTTTTTATCCTTTTTTATTATTTTAATTGTGCATACAATGAAAGAATCATATGATTTAAATGTATGGTATGGATTCGAAAATTAGGAAAATTCATGCAAGTTGATATTTTGGCATAAAAGTTGAAATTTTCCTTTAAAAGTATTCCAAACGGGTTGTGTTTACCGGTGTCATATGCAATTATTAGAAACAAGCCCTAAGGTTTTGTTTCAACTTTATGTTATTGTTATAGTAGTTGTTAGACCTATGTATTACATGGATTAATTTTAAAAGAAAGTTAAATATAAATGTCAAAATATTTGAGAACTTCGAATTTATAAGAAACTAAGAAAAATAATGAATTATTATGATACAAATGATTTTTATCTTTTAAATTTAAACAAATAATTTAAATAAAGAAAAGAAACTAATGAGCTTTAATTTTAGGTATTTTGAAATTAAAAGGTAAGTTTATTAATGAAACTGATATCCATTTATTATTACATTTATTGTAATTATTACATTAAAATATTATGTGAAATTTAATAAAATATAGAAACTCATAAAATGTCATGTGGAAAAAAATTAATTTAAAATAATCATAAAATGACATTTGGCAAATTGAATGATAGTGTGACAAGTGGCAAAAAAAACTTTTATTTATGAGAGAGGATATGCGGCGACTGGTATTTTAGTGAAACCCTTATCCGAAAATGGGTATTTGTGTAATTTGAGGGATACATCAAATTCTTAAATTTTGGCGTAAATAATCCACTTGAAAATTAATTTTAGTTATGGATTTTTGACTAAGTTTTGACCAATATAGGTTCAAGATAAGTCCTTTAAGGTTTTGCTAGGCCATCTTCAATGCATTGAACTCGTATGAGTTTAATGGATTGACACACACACACATAATATATATATATATATATATATATATATATATATATATATATATATATATATATACCAACTCACTATATAATTTTACATATAAAACTCTACACTATATTCAACTCATATAAGTTTAATGGATTAATACATGTACATTCCACTCATTATATGTGTGTGTGAGGAGAGAGAGTTTAGAGTTTAATGGGGATTTAACTCTCCATTCTATTGAATGCCATGCCATTAACCCACAATGAGGATTTTGAGTTTAATGGGATTCAACTCCCCGTTCAACACTCCATTCAACTTCCAATTGGAGATGGCCTTAGTTACCTATTATTATTTAGTTAATATAGGTTACATATGGACTCAATATGTGGCATTTAAACTATGTTTAGGTCCACCAAAATATGATCTGTATCCATTCCACCTAACGCCTATTGACTCATATCAGAATGGGGAAGTACTCTCTTACATGGCTTTCAAAGAAATTTATAGATTTCCTTTCATTATTAAATGTGTGTATATGTTTGTGTGTGTGTGTGTGTGTGTATATATATATATAGGGATGGTTCAATCGAGAATATTTCTTATTGTGAAAACATTTGACAACAAATATCACCACCCATCACTATCACCACCACTCAACACCACCACCCCGACCCACCACCTATCACAATCACCACCACCCGCCGCCACCACCCCATCACAACCACCACCCACCTCCACCACTCATCACTACCACCCACCCACTATTATGACCACCACTCGCCATAACCGCCAACTACCACCCATTACCCATCACCACAACCACCCGCCACCACCACCCCTACCCACCCACCACTACTACCTATCACCACCACCACCCACCTCCACCACTCATCATCACCACCCACACCAACCACCCACCAAGTCAACCACTACCTACCACCATCACCACCGACCACCATCCCAACCATCACCCAACAAAACCACCATACACCACCACCACCCATGACCCACTACTATCCTACACTATTCACCACATATCACAAGAACCAATCACCACCACCTCACCCATAACCCACCGAAACCACCACCACCACCCATAACTATCAGTACTACTTACCACCCACCACCATCATTACTACACACCACCACCCCCCACCACCCACCTCTACCATCAACCACCAACACCCGTCACTACCACCAATCACCACCCACCCGCCATCTTTCTTCACCACCACTTGCCTCCACCATCCATGACCACCACTCGCCGGCACCAGCACCCATCACCCACCCGAACCCCCACCACCACCACCACCTACCAATCACCACCAACCACTACCACCAACTTCTAACACCACCTCTACCACTAACCACCACCACCCACCATACCTAGCACCACCACCACTACCCACCACCACATATGATTTATGTGGAAATTATTTGTTTTTCGTGTTCTTGAATCAATAGTGGTTCTTGTGTACATAGTTACATGTTATTATATATGTATTTCATCACATATAATATCAAGTGATGAAATTCATTTTTAATCTATATAAATCATATGTGATTAGATAAATATAATCACGTATGAATAGGCGTATTTAATCAAATATAATTAAATATGCTAAAGACCAATTATTGAATCGAGAACACGATATTGAATCTTCTCCACATAAATCATATGTAATTCAATAGTTATTCTCGTGTATTTAAATACATATAATAACATAAATCATATGTGATTATATATATATATATATATATATATATATATATATATATTTAATCACATAAATCATATATGATTTAGCTAATATAATCACATGTGATTAAATGTATTCAATAACAAATGAATGATGTACACAAGTTATAACTCTTGAATCGAAAAAAGTAAATGAATGTTGCGCACATAAATCATATTGATTAGATACATATAATCACATGTAGTTAAATACATGAGAAAAATTATTTAATCGATAACACAAAAATGAAACTCGCCCACATAAATCATATATGGTTATATGTATTTAATAAAATATGATTTATATAGACAATATTCATTTACGTGTTTTCAATTCAATAGGTGGTCTCGTGTATTTAATCGATTATGATTATATATATTTTTTCACAAATGATTTTTGTGGATAAGATTCATTTTCTTATTTCTTGGTTCAATAGTTTTTACATGAATATAATCACATGTGATTATATGTTTCTAATCACATATGACTTATTTGGATAACATTCGTTTTTACCCCTATAAATTATATGTAATTAGATACATATAATCACATTTGACTGAATCAAGAAAAGGAAAATGTATTTTCTCTACATAAATCATATGTAATTAAACACATATAATCACATGTGATTATATGAATTTAATCAAATATGATTTGTGTGGGCACTATTCATTTATTAGTAGAAACATATAATAACATGTGAATAAAATATGATTAATATTGACAAATAAAAACTATTAAATAGAGAAAGCGAAAACGAATAATGTCCATATAAATCATATGTGGTTAGATACACATAATTACATGTGATTAAATATATCAGAAAAATATATTGCATCGGAAATGTGAAAACTAATTATGTACATATAAATCGTATGTGATTGGATACATATAATCACATGTGTTTATATGTATCAAATCATAGATGATTTATAAGGTAAATATCAATTTTTGCTTTCTTGATTGAATAGTTGTTTAATATAATTAATCACATGTGATTATGTGTATCTAACCACATATGATTTATATGGACAAAATTCATTTTCACATTATCTGTTGAATATTTTTCTAATTTGTTTAACCACATGTCATTATATGTATTTCATCACATATAATTAATCTGGACAAGATTTGTTTTCGCATTCTCAATTCAGTAGTTGTTCTCAAGATATAGTAAGTTATATAAATATGAATATAATGTTAACCATATTAATTTTTTACATTAAATAAAGATGAATATATGAATATAAATATAAATATAAATATAAAAATATATATATATATATATATATATATATATATATATATATATATATATATATATATATATATAACAGGATTTATTTTTCGATCTTCATATTCTCAAGATAATAGATTAAGACACATGTAACTTATAAAGCTAGAGAATTATATAATTAAAAAAATCTAACTATATTAGTTCATTTTCGTTTAATAAAAGTTTGCTATTTTAAAATATTAAAATAATATTTAAAACACTAAAATGATGATGGTGTAAATTATATATATATATATATATATATATATATATATATATATATATATATATATATATATATATATATTAATGAATGAATAGGTTTATTCTATTATTGACAAGTGTAATAATATTAGAACTTCTCATCAACATTATATGTCACCTATCATGCCATTTTTCAACCTATTAATTATCAGTTCCAAATTTGAAAAATTAAAATTTTTATTCTAATTACAATAAATTAATAATTGATTCTCCATTATAAATTTCAAATTTCAAAATTTTCCATTCTAATTATATTAAATTAATAAAATTGGATTTAAAAATAAAATAAAATTAATACAGATTATAAGGTGAAATAACTTCATATAATTATTTAAATCAATGATTATAATTTTATATAACTAAAAAAAAGTATATCTTAAGGAATAATTTATTTATTATAGTTGATTAATAATTTTGATTTTTAATATGAAAGTTAATTTATTTAATATTATAATCGTGGTTCTCACGGGTTATAAACTAATATATATATATATATATATATATATATATATATATATATATATATATATATATATATATATATATATATATATATATATATATATATATATATATATATATATATATATATATACACACACATTAAAGGGATCTAAATGAAAAGTTGAAAATTAAATGATTAATTTGATTCAACATACATTCAATGAAAATAACATATTTAACTATAAGGGTTTCCCTAAAAAAGTTGAAAAGTTAACAGGCGTAACATATATTAATGTTATAAGTCAAGGACCTTAAGTGAAAGTAATAGATAGATGGATTAGACATTTGGACGCAAACTTTATGTTGTGCACGAATTGCATTTAGGAGGGCCCATTATTTAACAAGAAGCTTGATATAATACGTGGAAAAAGTGCAGGAAATAAGTTTTTTTTTTCTCGTTTTTGTCTTTGTCTGATTTGATTTAGCATGGAGAACATCCTGATTTTTCTGCCAAGGTGTTGAAATTGCTTAGGTTCTCATCTTTTTCTTGTATTCTGTTGATTAACCCAATATTTACTCTTTTTTGTTTTTCACGTTCAATCATACAACTACTTTCCACTCCCCCTCATCAAATACGAATTCTAGTGCAGATGTGGTCATCATCATCATCTTCAACAAGCCATCACCATCATCGTCGCCATTGTTAGACCACCATTGCAGAGCTGAAGGAAATACGAAAGAGTAGCTCTTCATTCTCGATTTTTGTGGCTGTATAACATTTCAACGAAAGAGGGGACCAGATCCGACTGTTTTCTTCTTCGGATCCGACGAAACGAGATCTGATGACCTCTAAACGAGAACTGGCGGCCGGAAAGCGAGAACAGTAATCTAGACCAGATCAAGAATCCTTAACCTGGAGAGCAGGGAGGTAGTTCAGAAAGAGGAGATAGATTGAGATGGTTTATGAAGAGGAAAGGCGGAAGGAGGTTGTTTTTTACAGTACTAGGAGTAGAGGTGGAGGAAATATGGTCCGACAAAGGCAATATAGTGGTGTTACGGTGGCTGTACGGTTGTTCGGTGGTTTTTGTGGTTCTATAACTTCAAATAAGAGGAGATTAAATACATAAGTTTCAATGGTAGGGGAGGGTTAGGTTTTAGGTGGGTAGGTGGAGAGGGATTTTGTGTAATAATAAATAATAAATCCATTAGCAGTTTAGATGTATAGCAATTTTATGGCTAAAATTTGTTTTCAATTGTTCTCATTTGGAGGAAATATGGTCCGACAAAGGCAATATAGTGGTGTGACGGCGGCTGTCCGGTTGTTCGGTGGTTTTTGTGGTTCTATAACTTCAAATAAGAGGAGATAGAATACATAAGTTTCAATGGTAGAGGAGGGTAAGGTTTTAGGTGGGTAGGTGGAGAGGGATTTTGTGTAATAATAAATAATAAATCCATTAGTAGTTTTGATGTATAGCAATTTTATGGCCGAAATTTGTTTTGAACTTTTCTCATTTGAATATATATATATATATATATATATATATATATATATATATATATATATATATATATATATATATATAGGGTTAGGTTAATGTGAGACAAGACAATTTTGTGAGATAGGAGGACAAGATCTGAACCATTCATCTATTGTTATCAAGAACGGAGATCAAATAACTTGGAGGCGGTGGTGTTTTTGTAAATAGATGGAACTTTGGGATTAACTCTTAGACACAGAGGGGTAATATTGTAACCTTTTAATTAACATTCTGCAATCACGATTCAAACAGAAATGCTTCTCATTCTTCTCCACACCAAAAACCTCTCATTCATGTAAAATCCTATCTCAACTCGTTCCATATTTCTACGCGATTGCATAGATATTTCTTTCATTCTAAACCCTAGAAAACATATTCATCATGCTCAATTTTCATCTCTTTCTACTTTGGCATCTTGTTTCCAATTTTCATTTGTTTCAGATTTCATCACGAAAAACCACTAGAACAATCACAAAAATGGCTCATTCTACACAAGCAAAATCCGATTAAACACCCAGTCAATCTCCACTTCGCATTTTGCTACTTATCAAAAGGTGTAATTAGATGCAATAATCTAGAAAAACCCATCAATAAAACCCTAGCTTCTTATTCGATAGGAAGGCATCAAAAACCCTAAAAATCGCAATAGTCAAAGAGATTTCAAGCTCCAATACAACAATTTGAAGGTTTTTTTCTTCTAATCGAGCATCAATCATGGCTCACTCTACTAAAATCGACTCAAATTCTGGCTCTCATTTGTGTGTGATTTGCTAAAAGTAGCTGATTCTCAATTAAAGGCTTTGAATCTAAGTTTTCAAACATAAAACTTCCCCTGATGACTTAAAAGATCCAGAACCTAAGGAAATTACATCTATTGCAGGTATTTTAGGTTTCAATAATTGATAAATCATTTTTATTTTGGGTAATGTCTTAATAATATTTGATTTGCTTATTTGGTGAATTATAGATTTAATTTTAACAGTTGATTTGGTGATTAATGACATGATCTAATACTAAATTAGCATAATATGGGTTGATATGTTAGTATCCTATGTATGTTTATATGATTTTGATTTGTATATGATATTGATTTATATAAATCTGTGGATTATAAGTTTAATTTCTTGATTTGGTATTCAATTGAATCTCTTGTATGTTGAAAGCTTTAGAATGTTACTAATATTTGACGTTTGTAGTTAATGTAAGGTAGTTTGTTTCATATTCATCACAACAAAACACTAAAATGGTCACAAAAAAGGCTCATTTACACAATCACATTATGATTATATACATCATCAGTCTCCACTTTGCAAACCATGAACTTGATTAAACCACTAAAGTCTACATATTCTAGAATGTTTTATATGTTCTTCTAATTATCCTATGACGTATAATGTATGTTTTAGTATAATTTTTGATATATTTTGAATTGCAATGTATGTTTTAGTTGAACACTCTGTATATTTTGGATTGATATTTATTTTATATACTATTTTTTGTTACCGTGCGATATTTTAACTATTTTAATTATTATAATGTAAGTTCTAGTAGAAATTTCTATTTATTCTGAAATGTTATTACATGATATTCTTGTTATTCTATGAATTGAAATGTGTGTTTTAATATAAAATTCTATATATTATGCTTGTTATTATGTGTTATTGTGAAAATTCAAAACATTAGAAAACAAAATCATCAAGCTCGATTTTCATCTATTTATGAATCAAGATGATTTTCGTGATTATAATTTGTTTAAGATTCTATCACAATAAAACACTAAAAGGTCATAGAAATACCTCATTCTATAGATTCATATTAGTATTATACACCTGATCATTCTCCACATCACAAAATAGGTATCGAGTTTGTCCATATTTCATCTATAACTTGGTAATAAAATTATTCTAATTTATGTAGTTAGAGTTTATGATATAGTTATTGTGATGTATAAATCAACAACAGTTCAAGAGGTTTTATTATCCATGATCTTTAATTATCCTTGATTTTGATTCTAGTTATTCAAAGATTATGATTTATGAAACATTTTTGTGAAATAGTGTAATGTAGCTAGGTTTTGCAATGAATTTATAATATCATATAAAAAAAATTTCTAGATTTTTTAAGATGTTAAAGGTGTTTAAACTAAAATTAAATCTCATATTTTAATGTTATTTTGCTTATTAGTGGAATATTCTATAAAGCGTTTAATAAACTGATGTTTCAAGAGTTGATATTCTAGGTATTCTGATATGATTACATATGTTAGTTCGCAACTTTATTTTATTATATGATGTAGTGTTTTATAACATTTAAGTCTAATTGTTTATGATTTCTTTAGAGTTTATTATATAGATTTATTGTATGCAGGTTTAGCTATGAATTTTAGAATTTTCTAAGATGTTACATGTATTTGAACTATAATATAATCTTAGATTTTATTGTTATTTTGTTGATTAGTTGGATATTTAAGAAAAGTTTAACAAATTGTTGTTTCATAAGTTGATATTATAGCTATTCTAATATGATTTCATATGTTACTTCATAACTTTAATTCAATACAAATGATTTGAGGATAAAAGATTCAAAGAAAGTTCTCAAACAAAGTAAAATTATGTTTCCAGTGAAGACCTTATATTAGTTATTTCCTATGTTATGTTAATTAATTGTCTTCTAGTATAAATTTAGTAAAAATGTTTTTTCAATTTTGATATTCTATGTATTCTTATTAGTATAATCTAAATTGAAATGTTATTGCATTATTTAATTGGACGATGCAATACAAATAGAGTGATATAAGTTTTTCTATCTAAATATTCTGATTTTGTCTAAACTACTTGATATGAACATTTTGGCAAAGTAATGTGTAATATTCTGAGAGCATTTGATATACTATGAAGTTATGTGAAATATTGTAAATTTACTTGTCATATTCTAGTTTCAGACATTTTGATTTTGTTAGAAACAACTTGTTTTCAACCTTTTTGTTAAGTAATACATAATATATTATTTTAGACATTGTGATTTTGTTGGAACCAACTTGTTTTGAACATTTTTATTATGTAAAGTGTAATATATGATTTTAGACATTATAATTTTGTTGGAAACAACATGTTTTGAACATTTTTTAATTTCTTGTTTGTATCCTAGTTTTATTGTTTTAACAAAAGCATGGTTTTTTTTTATGCAGATGAAATGGCAAAATTACCAAATTAAGGGAAAATGAGTTTTTTATCCTAAAGGAAAGAATGTACAACAAGGTCTATCATCGAAAATATATCAAGACAAAAAATGTGTAGTTCATGGCACCTCGTCTGATAGTTTGTCAACTGATCGAAGACACACCAACAAAATATGAAACAAGTATATATGACAATATAGTTGTAATTTTAGAATATAACATGTATAATGTTGATATTCAATTTGTGTTATGTATCTTAAAGAATAATATATCTAATGTTATAGTTTATTTAATGTAATGTTCATAATATCTTTCATATATCACATGAGTTTAAAACTAAAGTTTGTGTGTATAATATTTTGTTAAAGTAATATTATGTGTTTTATGTTATAATAAGTATATGTATAATAGTCTAATACAATAATATTATATGTTGTATGTTTTCATAAGTGCGTATTTATAATATTCTAATAGCATAATGTTCAAGGTTTTCAATTGAAAAAGTTGATTTATTATTTGAAAATAATGTGTATAAGTAGAATATTCTACTAGAATAAATGTTATATGTTATTTGTTTCCCAAAAATTATTTGTAAAATACTCTAAAAGAATAATGTTGTAGGATATTTTAAGTTATATGTAGACTATCCTGTCAGAATAATACCTAATCAGATTTAGACTTGTATAATACTCATTGATATGCTATTATTCTGGTTATTTTAATTGCTCAATATTTAATATTGTGTTAAGATTTAATATTTTGAAATTGTGTGTAATATTCTAATATTAAAGTGTAATATTCTAATATTTTGTAATTTGTAAAATGAAAATATATTATGTAAGATTCTAATATTATAAATTTGTGAAAACTTGATATTATACGTATTCTAATTTGACGAGTCGAATGTTGCTTTTTTAGATGTTCTTTTTTCATAAACTACTTGCTTTAATCCTTTTGTTCATGAAATGTGTGATATTCTAATAGCATTTGACATATATGAAGTAATATGAAATATTTTTAACTTATGTGCCTTATTATCATTTTAGACTTTCTAATTTTGTTGGAAACAAATTGCTTCAAATATTTTTATTAAATAATATGCAGTATATGATTTTATACATTCTTCTTTTGTTCGAAACAACTTGTTTTAAACCTTTTGTTAACTATTGTGATAGTATTATATTAACAATGAAGTGATGTGAACTATTCTAAAATTTTGAGTCATATTCTGATTTTAGAATATGTAATATTGTAAAATTACAAATTAATGTTAGAAGAATGTTGTCGGTTTAATGATTAATGTGTTGTTTATTAAAGTATAATTTTCTCAATATTGTTGAATTATGAATTTCTTTCACATATTATATGAGTTTAAAATTAAGTTTGCATGTAAAATATTCTTTTAGAATAATATTCTATGTCTTTTATATAATAAGTAGCTGTATAATATTTTATTAGAATAATATTATAGGTTGTGTGTATGATGTTGATAATTCAATAAAATAATTATTTTGGGTTTCTGTTAAACAATTTGATTTATTAGATAAAAATAATGTGTATATGTAGAATATTCTAACAAAACAATGTCTAATTAAATTTAGACTTTTCTAATACTCATTGATATATTATTATTTTAGTTATTCTAAACTTGAAATATTAATATTGTGTTGTTAACCTGTAATATTATGAAATTGTGTGTATTATTCTAAAATTGTGTTGTAATTTGAAAAATAAACTTATACTATGTATGATTCTAATATTATATGTAATATTATGTAATATTCCAAGTGTATGATTTATAGTGTTACAAAAATATCTAAAATAATTTATAAGAAAACAAAACAATTTATAGAAAAAGATTTTTCTTATGTTATTGTGTAATATTACAAAATAGGTATATTATTATTATTATTATTATTATTATTATTATTATTATTATTATTATTATATTAATGTGTGATATTCTAAAATTGAGTTATAAAGTGTTATTTTCTACTATAAGGTGTAATATTCTAATCCGAATGATTTGAAAACCACATTTCAAGTTTGTACCATAAAATATCTATCATGATATTATAAGGTGTAATATTCAAGTACAAGGTATAATATTCTAATATGGACCCCGTCCCTTCAACTGTTTAGGAAATTCAAATAACAAACTTTTCAACCACTGAGAACCACATAAGTTTTTAGAATGAAACAAATATTTTTAGGAAAAGTATCAAATCGTCTTTAAAAGTAGAAATGTATTCTGGAAACCTGATAGTTTGAAAACTACATTCAAGTTTACCATAAAAAAATCTATCAGAAGCTTACAGTGTGAGATAAAAAGAGGGATGATGAATTTCAAAAGGGTCATATAAAGTTATAAGCAGATAATATTGCACCATAATCCATAAAAATCTATTACATGTTGCAACATATATGATCTATTAAATATTCATTAATCTCAACACCTGTTGCTGAGAATTTATAGTTTGAAATTTTCAAGTTTCTTTTAAGTTGGGATTCATTAGCTAAAAGTACCTACAACAAACAATGAAAGAATTGTTAGAATCAAGTATGGATTATACAAATATTTGAAATTCAAGTCAACATGTTATAGTAATATAGTTGATGACACAACAAAATAATGTAGTAATATAATCGATCATAAAACAAACAATAAAAACATTTATAAGCAAAAAATACTCTGAGTCTAATAGTATTTTATGAAGTACAACCCTTATTACACATCAATAAGAGCAGTCCATATTGTTAAATGATATGTCTCTAACTTTTACGTTTGAATAATTTTTAACACAAATGTGGTGGTGATAATATTCTAGAAACAGATCTAAGAGAAACTAATATTTTCTTTGGTACAGCTCTTATCCTGAAAGTTAACAAGAGTATATTTACAAAAAAAAAAACTATGCTAAAAAGACCACCAACATTATGTTTCTGAAGAAAAAAAACATATGTTTAACAAAACTATGGTAAATTTAATAACAATAGTCATCGTGACATTATTTACACTAACTGTGACTCATATTTTAGAAGGATAATTCTACTCTTAAAGATGAATTTAGTGATGGGAAGGAAGGAGTGATACATATGACTCTTTTTTTCATTCAGGACTTTCATCAAACAGGTAGAGTGCATGTATAGTTTAAGATAATTAATTGAATAATAATAATTACTTTATATATACCTTGTCAATTTTACATAACATATACTTGAAAAGTGTTGAAAATCAAACCTTGGCATATTACAGAAATCACAAATCTATTAAATAGAATTTAAATCTTGAAAGTGCTCAAATAGATCTCAAACAGCTAAATAAATGTGATGTTACGAAGAATTGCTGAAATTGAATATCAGAGAACAAAAACTAACTCTATTTGTTGAAAATTGATGATCAAGATGATAAAATTCGATCATAATTTTGTGATAACTTGTTGATGTTGATATATGTGATTTGATGAAGCATATGTGTTGAAAATTAACATATATCTGATGATCATTTCCAGATGACGAAGAAAATGGTTGAAGAATGTAAAGATGAAGTCGCAAAACACTAAAAACGTGATTTTCATAATTGCAGTTTTGATAACAGCTGATAATTGATCGATCAGGGAAAAAATTCGATCTCATAGCAACGATTTTGATATATGCGATAAGATCCTAGATACTTGGTCGAAGATTTGAAGATTAATTGGGATGAAGATCTGATTTCGTTAACTAAGGTAGTAATTTTGGTACAAGAGCCGGTTATGATATCTTTAACCTAACAATGACTAATCTGTCCCTAATTAACTAATCAGACACATTAATTAGCCTTAATCATGTTTTTTAAGAACCATAGGATCAGTTTTCATTAAAGGCTGAAATGTTGTCCCCTTGTCTCACAAAATAGTATTGGTCTCAAATGAACCTCTACCTATATATATATATATATATATATATATATATATATATATATATATATATATATATATAACGCTAGGTTCATGTGTTTCTAGCCTCTATTGTGTGTTCGGAAGCAAAAATCTAGACCAACAGATGGAATAGAATCAATGGTAATGATCTCAGGGTCTATGATATTACACTAGGGTAACATGTACCGTATAATCATACAAATTTCAGCATAAGGGTATTTTAAACAATTAACATATAGTAAAAAAAATATTTTCGTATTTTAAGGGATAATTAATCTCTTTACTTTTTGAGATCTGAATTTTTTAAATTAATTAAAATTTTATTTTTAATATAACCTTTAATCATAACCAATTTTACTTTGTCAGAATGACAGAAAGTCAACTATAAAGATATTTTCGATTTTATTCTTGTAGAATACGATTACATACAAGATTTTTTTTTTAAATTTACATGCTTAAAGAATTATACAACATATTATTAATAATAACATTTTCTAAAGAATAAAAATTGTATTCTTGATAAAATACTAATTTCATTAATTTGTAAAGAATAAGACTATAAATAATTATTACATTCATTCTGAAAATGAAAATGACTAATAATGGTTTAAGAATTACATTTATTTTTAAAGATTAAAATTAAGAATGGTTAAGAAAGAAAAAAATTAAAATCTAAAAAACACTATTACATTCTCAAAGAATATTTTTGTTAAGAAACACTTTATACATTGTATCAGAATCCATTCTAATAGAATACACTCTCGTTCTCCATGTTTTCTTCTTTTTCCACATCAATGGCAGCCTCTTCAAAACCTAAATCTACATATCAGAAACCTAATCAACTTTTAAATATTAAAACATCTAGTTTATTCTAAGAGAATAAAAACTGTAAAAAAACTATGAATTCTGACAAAATGTAGTAGACATTAAAGAATTATAATTTATTCTAATAGAATGTAATCCAAAAACTACAATGAAAAAGATGGAGTCTTATTGGTATTTCATCGAACATTTAGAGGGCAAAAAAATATACAAAATCTTAAGAAATACATATATTAGCAAATAACCTCAACCATGTGATCTTCCTGGTTGATAAATTGCCACAACAAACTAATAGACAATTCAAAGAATGAAATAAAACTATATAAACAAAGAGGTAAAGTAGCAATTAAAACCTACATCATGTTGAATACAAAGTTCTCATTTATTCTTAGTGTGTTCAACAAATTAAAACCAAAATAAAAAAAATAATTATCTTTAGTATAAATGACAAAATAAAAAAAATTAACTTAATCAGTGAAACGAAATCGTCCTCAACAACAAAATGTAGTTGAATTAAGAGTAAAACCAAATTATTCTATAGTAATCAATAGTCGATCCACCAAGAATTACCTGTTAAATGGGCCTACACAAAACAATTTATAGTTCCATCTTTCACATATCTTGAGATTTAATATAAACTATATATCCATATCATCCATTATTTTTCTTGCAGTCCCATCTTCCAATGGTGGATGGTGTCGACAATTGTGATGAACTTGGTTATGTGTTTCAGTCCCATCTTCCAATGGTGGATGGTGTCGACAATTGTGATGAACTTGGTTATGTGTTTCGGCAAAGGGGGTTGATGATATTTAGGGTTTTAAAATTGAGTTTACCAAATTAAAGGATATTAAATGGTTTAAATATTTACTATAATTTGATATAACTAAGATAACTATAATACTTATATTAATTAATAATGATATAATTTTTCTTAAATTCTGATTGGTGCATTCATGAACACAATAGTTGTTAGAAACATTTGAACATATCTATCTCTCTCTATGTATGTATATATATATATATATATATATATATATATATATATATATATATATATATATATATATATATATATATATATATATATATAGGGTTAGGATCTCTGAACTACTTTGAGATCGTAAAGTATAAGGATCCTCAACAACCTACGATCCTCGAACCTCAGGATCCCAAATAAACTCTAGGATCCTGACTGATATTTTTTAATATTTATAACAGCAATATATCCTTTTGTCTTTCTCACATGTGTAGAAATAACTATTCAAAATCTCAATGAAAGGTCACAACCATGCAAAAGACCTGGAGGACCAAGTCATGCAACGACTACAAGTTGATCTCGGAGGATCCCATAATTTTCGGAATTGTTGTTATCAACTTTAGACTATATATAACACTTGTATTCATCACACTACACACGATTTGGGCAGTATACTAGCACTTGTACTCGTACTCATTATATTTTCTCTGTAATAATTCATTTCACTCAATACAATCATCAAGGCAGGTGATCATTATCACCTCCTAAGGTTTTTTGTCGGAGATCCTAGCAAGGGTCAAGGACTTTCCTTGTAAATCACTTGTGCAATCTTTTTCTAATTTCATTAATCACTTCACTAACAACACCACAGCCTCTTATACACTTTGGTTGATTTCCACTTAGTCGATTTTTGACCAAAACAATTTGGCACCCATCGTTGGGTTGTGGTGTTTAAAATCCCTCAAAAAATCATTTCTACCCAATCGACTATGTCCTCATCTTCGATTCCTCACATTTTTTTGTAAAAACCCTCCACAATCACCGACTGGAGCTTCTAAGAAAGCCTCTGAAACACCGAATAAAAATACCTCTCCGTTTACCCTAGGACCCCAGGA
The DNA here is from genome assembly GCF_002870075.4 of Lactuca sativa. NCBI lineage: Eukaryota > Viridiplantae > Streptophyta > Magnoliopsida > Asterales > Asteraceae > Lactuca > Lactuca sativa. The sequence goes on from NC_056628.2 coordinate 76,020,282, forward strand.
TCCTACTGTATTGATTTCCAACAACAAGATCTTTGCAATAATGAGGAGATTAGAGCGACAAGTTGCCCTATAGAAGGAACATAATAGTTCGGTCCTCAAGGAGGTGGAAAGAATAATGACGAAGATCCACTAGCCTCAGGAGGCGGCGCCCTCGGTATTGAAACCCAAGATCCTGAACTTTAATAACCCAGGATCCTCAGCAGTCAGTCACGAGATAGGATCCTCAGTGTCGGCCTCTATGCCCGCTTGGGAGGCAACTCCCATGGACTAGCCAATATGAATCAGGATCCTATCGAAACCTTTGTTACTCCCAATAACAAAGATCCTGGTAACTCCATCAGTAATAATAATTTTACAACTAACTCGATGGGTCTTGATATAGGTTTAAATCCAATTATGGCTAAGGAGCTACAACAACTGAGGCAGATGATATCAAGCGTACCTGGAGTAGTTTAACCGGTAGCAGAAGTGTCCCCCACAAGTCATAGGATCTCCAAATTCATCCCTACGATAGCTGATACCGAAGTTCCAAAGTGCATCCAAACCCCCAACATGAAGCTGTACGACGAAACCGCAGATCCCGAGGAGCAAATAGCACAATATAAGGAGAGGATGGAAATTGTTCCCATCCCTACTCACTTGAAAGAAGCCTGCGTGTGCAAGGGCTTTATTCTACTCTTACGAAATCCGCTCTAAAATGGCTCCATAATGGTCCTCCTTATTCAATCACATCATTTACTTCGTTTGTTATTTTATTTAATAATCAGTTTTCTTATAGCAGAACATTTGAAAAGATCACTACTGATCTCTATCGAGTAGTTCAGGCTTCTAAGGAATCCCTTAGGACTTTTGTGAGCATTTTTGGCAGGGAAGCTCTATGTATCCCCAACATTGACATGGCAACTGCCATTGAAGCTTTCAAAATGGGCTTAAAGAAGGATTCCCCCTTCTATGAAGATCTCGTAATGAGCCCATGCAAAAAGGATGGACGAAGTTAGGAGTAGGGCATTGAGATTCATCAAACTTGAAGAAGACAAAGAGATCCAAAAGAGGATCAACCCACAAAGCTCTTATGATCAGCCTAGTAGGAAGGCCAATTCCTCGATCCAAAGATCCAATAAATCAACACCTTATTCCAAACCCGACCATCACATGGTTAACACTCTTGAAGATAAGAGAGGAAGAAGAACTCCCTAAGATTATTGACTATTGTTTTTCTATGGATATTTCAGGTATAATCTTTACCATGTAGGATCTAGGACACAAAGCAAGATGCCCATGGAAAGGAGAAAAAAATTCACCGCTTGGAAAGACAAGTCCAAATGGTGTGCGTATCATGAAGACTTTGGTTATGTCATAGAGGATTGCATAACTCTCAGGAAGAAAATCAGTTATCTCCTGGGAAAAGGATACCTTAAAGAAATCCTAGGAAAAAGAAAGGAGAAAACCAAAGAAAAAGACTAGGACCCTCATAGGATCCTCGAAAGACCAAGATCCCCTCCAGCTGATGCAAAGGTAATCAATGTGATCTCTGTAGGATCTGATATTTGTGGTACCTCTTACTCTGTAGCAAAAAGGCATGCCAAGATATCCAAAATAGATAAGGAAAAGGGAGCACTGAAGAACATAATGATCACCAACAAAAAGGAGATCACCTTTGATGAAGCGGATAGTTAGGACTTCCAGGATCCTTACAACGACGGACTAGTGCTTACTCTTTACATTGCCAACCACTTCGTCAGAAGGATCCTCGTCGATGTAGGATCCTCTTTTAATATCATACTCCTAGATACATTAAAAAGAATGGTAATCCCAGAGTTTGAGATAATTACAAGATCCTCAGTGCTAATCAGATTCAGTGGTGAAACCAAGCACATCATCGGCGAAATAAAGCTACCAATCTACACAGAAGGGGTAAATCATGTACAATGTTTTGTGGCATTGATACATTATCCTCTTATAATGTCAAACTAGGTAGAGCATGTATCCATGAAATGAAGTTCGTTCCATCAACATATCATCAATATGTAAAGATGCTCACTCCATGGGGGACAACGAGGACCTCAGGAGACCATTAGGAATCCAAGGAATGCTACAAAACTTCGATGAAGTCCTGAACAATACCACGAAAAGCATAACAATTAAAGTAGGGGCACAAGATATGGTAGAAGGAAGATTACATGATATAAAAGAAGTGCCCTTGAACCTTGAGGATCTTGAAGCCAAAGTTCTCATTAGATCCTCAATTCTTGAACAACTCGAACATGATATCATAAGGTTCCTTAAGGATAGAAGCAAGACATTTGCAAGGAAGCATGAGGACATGATAGGTATCAATAAAAGCATAATAACCCATCAACTTAACATATATCCATATTTCAGGCCAATACACCAAAAGAGAGGGATGTTTGCACTGGAAAGAAACAAATTTATACAAGAAGAAATAGAAAAGCTTCTCAAAACATGCAAGATCAAGGAGGTGAAGTTCCCAAGATGGCTAGATAATATGGTCGTGGCAGAAAGGAAGAACGGTAAATGGAAAGTATGTGTGGACTATACGAATCTCAACGAGGCCTGTCCCAAGGATCCTTTCCCTTTACCACACATCGACTCCATGACAGACACAACAGCGGGCCATAAATTACTGACGTTCATGAACGTATCAGTAGGATTCCAACAAATACATATGGAACCATCTGACCAAAAAGACACAATGTTCATAACTCCAACAGGTATCTATTGTTACACTACTATGTCATTTGGACTTAAAAATACAGTAGCAACATACCAAATGTTGGTGAATAAGATGTTCAAGGAGAAACTGGGGGACACGATGGAGGTCTACATCGATGACATTGTGGTAAAATCCAAAAAATTTGAGGATCACCTCAAGGATCTCGAAGAAGCCTTCGACATCCTAGACCAATATAACATGAAGCTGAATCCCTCCAAGTGCCATTTTGGGATGAGATCGGGTAAGTTCATGGGATATATGGTGACCAAAAGAGGAACGAAGCAAGCCTGTAACAAATCAAGGCAATCCTTGATCTGAAATAAACATCCTCAAAAAAGGATATCCATAGATTAATAGGAAGCATGACAGCCCTAAACAGGTTCATCTCAAGATCCTCAGAAAAATGTAAACCTTTCTACGACATCTTAAGAAGAACAAGAGATTCAAGTGGACCCAGGACCATGAAGATGCCTTCCATGTTCTTAAAAGATATTTAAGCTCACCACCCCTATTGGTAAAATGAATAGATGGGGAGTCGCTCCTTCTTTACCTCTTAGTATCCTCAAACGTGGTAAGCGTTGTACTAGCTAAGGATCTTGATTGGAGCCAACATCCCATATACTACGTAAGTAAAAGTATTATGGATCCTAAGACCAAGTATTCTCACCCTGAAAAACTTATACTTGCTTTGGTAACAGCTTCTACTAAATTAAGACATTATTTTGAAACACACCCTATAATTGTAAGAACTAATTATCCAATTAAGAATGTTATGAGAAAACCAGAAATGACATGAAGAATGGCGAAATGAACTGTGAAGTAAAGCACGGATGACATAAAGTTTGAACCAAGATCCGCCACTAATTCCCAAGCATTAGCAGATTTTGTGGTTGACTTTAGTGATAATATAAGAGCTGAAGTTGAGATAGAAGCCAAACAACTTCTAGAAGAGGAAAACATGGGAAGATGGACAATATTCACAGATGGAGCATCTAACCATAGAGGAACTGGGTTAGGGATCATACTAAAATCGCCACAGGGGACATCCTACCCCAAATAGTCAGTTGTGAATTCAATGCAACCAAAAATGAAGCAGAATACGAGGCATTGTTATTGGGACTAAAATTAGCCAAGGATCTTCAAATCAAGGATATTCAGGTGTTCATCAATTCTTTACTACTAACCAACCATTTTAATGGACCCTATGCAGTAAAAGGAGAAAACCTAGCTCAATATCTCCAAATACACAAAAACCTGGCCTCAAAATTCAAAACATTTAGCCTAAACCAGGTTCTTAGAGAAGGCAATATTAAAGCAGATGCTTTAGCCAATCTAGGATCCTCCTTAAGGATCCCGTCGGAAAACAATACCCTTATAACCCACATATTGATCCCGAAAATCGAGGATCCTACCAAGGGACTAAAAGATCCATATGGTTAAAAGGAGTCTACCGACATTGCTGTAATCGAAAATCTAAACTCAACGATCGAACATCAAGATCCCAACATTTAGGATCCTTCTCCAACCTCAGGATCCAAGATCCAACCCATCATGGAATACCTCAAAAATGGCACGGTTCCTAAGGAAAAGAAAAATGAAAGAACATTCAGAACAAGGATCTCAAGGTTTGTTATAATCCAAGGTAAGTTGTACAGGAAATACATAATAGAACCATACCTCAGGTGTCTAGAAGATCCTGAAGGTGCAGAGGTCCTCAAAGATATTCACGAAGGAGACTGCAAAAACCACACCGGGGGCAGATCCCTGTGTTCCAAAGTATTGAGGACACGATACTACTACCCAACCATGAAGAAAGTTTCCTTCCTTCATGCCCAAAAATGTGATGCTTGTCAAATACATAGCGATATCCTGCACCGTCCAGCAGAACCTCTACATCCTATCATTTCCCCTTCGCCATTTATGAAATGGAGAATGGATATAGTAGGTAAACTGCCAGTAGCCCTTGGAGGAAAAGTCTTCATGCTAGTGAAGACTGACTATTTCTCAAAGTGGATAGAAACTGAAGCTTATGTACAAGTAAGAGAAAAGAGGTAGTCTCTTTTATCAAACGTAACATCTTGACCAGGTTCGGGATCCCTATTGATAATATGCGCGACAATGGATCCTAATTCATAAGAAAAAGAACGAGGGACTTTTGCACAAGTTGGGGTATCAAAATGGTGATGTCTACTCCTGTCCACCCTCAAGCCAACGGCCAAGCAGAATCAAGAAATAAAATCATAGTAAACAACTTGAAGGAAAGATTGGATGAAAAGAAAGGAAGATGGACATAAGAACTTCCTTTCATATTATGGGTAGATAGAACCACTTCCAAGGTAGCTACATGCCACGCCCCATACTCATGTTTGGCACAGAATTAATGATCCCTACTAAATTTGTGATCCCCACAACAAGATATCTACTCCAAAACCAAGATGATAACAGTAGGATCCTGACCCAGGATCTCAACACTATATATCAACTTAGGGAGCTGGCCAAGATCCACATCGCTGCTCATCAACAAAGGATCACCAAGGCATACAATAAAATCATAAGAATTAGAAGATTCCAAGTAGGAGACTTGGTAAAATTTCAAAATACCAAGGATCCTAGTGCATGTAAACTAGGACCTAAATGGGAAGGACCATATCTCATGGATGTTGAAGCAGAAAAGGGGGCATATTGGTTAGCCACCCTAGATGGAAATATTCTTCGAAGACCCTAGAACAGTGTTCATCGCAAATCCTATTTCATGTAATTAAAACTAGTTATCTCCCAATGCACTTAAGGTACGCATGATATCCTTCATTTTTCATTATTTATTTTCTTCAAATATCGCTACTAACTTAAGCATCAGAGGGGCATTGGCTATGCTAACACCCACCCTTAGCTAACGTTTGTTGCATGCAGAGACTAATGGATACCGACGCTCCAAGATTCTAACCTCTAAGGATCCTGACATCTAAGGTGTGACAACTGGAAATTTTTGGATCAAGCAAGGTCTAAAATGTAATTGTGTATAAGTGAATCCACAACGTAACTTTGTTGCAATAAAAATTTGAAATCCAAGAGGGAATTATTTATATAAGTAAATATATATGCTTTAAAAATAATACTTGTAATGGGGTTTAGAAAGTCAACAAGTTAGAACCAATCAAAAAAATTTCACTTTGACTTAGGGTTTTCGGCCTAGAACTTCAAAACAAGTGTGATTTCGTTTAGGATTGGACCAAAATCACATGTGATTTGGGTTGGACCATGACCGAAATCACCATTGTGATCTCGGTTAGGCCATGACCGAAATCACATGTGATTTTGGTAGTGTTAGCGTGATTTCGGTGAGAAGAATGGATAAGGTGTTGACTTTGTGACTTGATGGTTTTCCTCCTTTCCAATATAAAATTTACACCCAACATATATCAATGCTATTAACCAATAGATAACTAAGCAAGTATCATATCATCTTTTGCTCCTTAACTATGGCAGAACACACCCACAAACCCCCCACCCTTTCGACTTTCACCAAACTTTAGTCCATATTCTATCAAAGAACAAGTTCAAGATCTTTCTACATAAATTCCTCCAAACTTTTTCTTAGAGTTTTGGTAAGTTTTTCTCTCTAATCTAGTGTTTTTACACACATCTACACTGGTTTCATATTATTTACACATATTATTATGTGTTAAAAATCTTAGGATATTATCACCTTCAAAGAGTTCATCAATCCCATTCAAGTGTTTAGGCTTGGAAATCTTCACATCATCTCTTCAAGCAACCCACAAAGACACTCAAGGTGAGTTCATACCCCCACATTTTCAAGTTTTTCATGTTTTAGGGGGGGGGATACAAGTGAAGTTTAGTTTTTACACAAATATTTGCATATTTCATCTCTATGATCAATATAAAACATTATTTGCATGGAATATGATTACCACTCGTTTGTAGACAATTATTTGTGATCTATTAGTTTTGCAATGCAAAACTAACAAAACAAAACAAATTTTTTTTATCTAATCATAAGGAAAGTTATGATTTCGAAAATACACAGATTTTTGGGACTTTTTACCAACATGTAGCTTTTCTAACAAAAAGGGTTACGATCTAGATATTCACTATTTTGTGGGTTACAACCCAAAAATATGATGTTTGACTTTACATTTTGAAAATAGACAAGAAAATTACTATGTATTTATATAAATGATTATATATATGTTCTTGACAACAAACATGATAAACTATAATTGGTATAGTTTGGGAGTCACAAACACTATACTATCATTTCAGAAGAAACATTAAATTATTTAAAGGTATTATTATTTCATTAACAGAAAAAGGGGTTTTCAGTTCACGTAAATCGATTGATACTGGTTGTGAGAAATTTGACTTCACCATACCTACCAAAGTACACACTCAATTTCTGAATTATAACCATAGTCTCTTGTAGGGAGAGTGTGACACATGTGTATAGATCTATACGAGATGGACGACCACACACCTAAACTGTTAGCTATAGTTAGACCGGCAGGTCTAGAGTGACAAATGTCGTAACAATTCTGACGCCCAAGCACGTCTTTCAGGCCACTAGTCGCATTAATATGGTTATAATAACTCAACTAGGGTATTGACAACGCATTTGATTTACAGGTTAAGATACATTCAAGTAGTTTTATATAAAAATAAAACTTCATAACACCATTTTTCAGTACAATATCACTTTCATTTTTAGTCTTTGGATTTAAGACTTACAGCCCATTTATAAAGAAAATATCGGATTTTTTGGAAGTATACACTATCATTTTATTCGTAATAGTTACAAATCCGTCTCATATAAAACGCTTATGAACTCACCAACTTAATTGTTGAAACTTTTCAAAATCGTTTGTATTATCAGGAAACCAATAAATAGATAACCACAAGAGTTTTTGGTGGATGGGACGTCGTCGGATCATGTTATTTACTTTTGTCATATGCATTGGATATCATGTAAACAATGTTTTGAGCACAATATAAATTTTATTAAATATTCAATACAACGGTTTCAATGATTTGATCGCTACTATTCAATTCTTATGATATTGTACATGAAAGTCATCCGCCCTTAGACGTTTCCGCCATTCTGATTCGGGGGTGTGACAGATTGGTATCAGAGCATTGTTTATAGTGAAATAAGTATATCAACCGACATAAGATATACAACTATAAATGCAATGGGGCTAAAACACTCTGACTAAGAACTAAGAAGTATACTTTTAAAATTTGAGAGTATTTTTATAAAAGTAGTCATACATGCATACATACTAGAAACAATATCATAATAAGAACCATATATAAAGTATTTAGATAAGTTAAACACTACGATTAAGTCAGAGATTCCAAATAGTAATCATTCCAAATAGTAAAAGTCAGAGATTCCTGACATTATGTGTAGTCATTCCGAACAGTAAATGTCATAGATTCCTGACAATCTTTCAGACCAACTATTTCAGACCATTATCCCGAAGCTATGTTCCAGACCAGCTATTTTGGATCCAGGTTCCAGACTAGCTATTTTGGAGCCACATTTCGGAATTGATATTTCAGACCATACTTTGCCATAGATTTCTGACATATGTGTAGTCATTTCCCAACAATAAAAGTCTTAGATTCCTGACATTGTGTGTAGTCATTCTGAATAGTAAATATCAAAGATTCCTGACAATATTTTGGGCCCTTATTCCAGAACCACATTCCAGATCCGGAGCGACTTTCCAGAATGGCTATTTCGGACACTTTCTTTTTGACCTTGAAATCCACCTAACATGAATCCTCAACATTGAATTAAAATTAGAATGAGTTCATCTCATGATGGTGTTTGGCATTGTGAAGAATAAGATTGTTATGTTTGTTTAGATAATATCCCGTTTCCAAAAGATCAAGATTTCCCACTCCCGGATAAAATGTTTGATGACGTTTTCCAAGATATGAAGGTTGTCGAACAAGAAAATGAAAGGGACTCTAAAAGAAGTCGCACATTAAATCAACGCGCAGACAATCTAGCGGAACAAGTAAACGAAATAGGTTGCAGAAGTGATGAAAGAAGTGAAATAAGCTATAAAGTGGATTGAAAATGCAAATATGGTGGCTGATGCTCTCATCCGCAAGGCAGATGCTGGTCTGATCAAGGATATATGTATGAGGATGACAGTAATTACTCCACTCTTTGAGCAGATTCGAGGCTTAGGTTGAGGCTATGAAGCAAGAGTGTCGGAAGAGTGTGCGCATATAGGCCAGGCGGCTTCCTTCGATTATGATATCCGGGGGTTATTGACTCTCCATCGGAGGGTGTGGGTTCCACACTGGGGTAGTGCGCAACAGGTTTTGATGGAAGAGGCGCACAAGTCAAGATTCTTTATTTATCCCGGGGTGACAAAGATGTATAGAGATCTTCGTCATGATTATTGGTAGCCTTGTATGAAGCAATATGTAGCTTGGTATTTGGAGAGGTGCTTGACTTGCAGGAAGGTTAAGGTCGAACATCAGCGACCTCATGGCAAGATGCAACCATTAGAAATTCTCATTTTGAAATGGGAAGAGACTACCATGAATTTCATTACGAAGTTGCCTCAGACAACACACTGAGTGAATTCGATTTGGGTTATCGTGGATTGATTGACCACGAGCGCGCATTTTATTCTGATTCAGGAGAGCATCTCTGCGGAGAAGTTGACCCAAATATACATAAAGGAGGTTGTGGCACAACATGGGGTGCCCGTTTCAGTGGTTTCAGACAGCGATGTTCGGTTTACTTCCAAGATTTTGAAGAGATTTCACGAGGAGTTGGGTACTTGTCTGCATTTCAGTAAGACTTTCCACCCACATAATGATGAACATAGTGAAGGGACTATTTAGTCCTTGGATGATATGCTTTGAGCATGTGTATTGGATTTTGGTCGGAATTAGGATACATATCTTCCTTTGGCAGAGTTTTCGTATAGCAACAATTATCTCACCAACATCAATCGACCTGCTTTTGAGATACTCTATGAGAGAAAATTCAGGACCATGATATGCTAGGGTGAAGTCGGTCAGCGAGTCATGGGGAGTACCGAAGTGGTACTCAAGAGTACCGATTTGATTCATTATGTTTAGAGTAGACTTCAGACAACACAGAGTCAGTACAAGAGCTGTGCCGACAAGCACCGATCAGACATAGAGTTCCAGGTTTCGGATATTGTTCTCTTGAAGATGTTTCCCTAGAAAGGTGCAATTTAATTCAGGAAGAGGGGCAAGTTGGGCCCCAAGTACATCGGTCCTTCCAGGGTTTTGACCAGGGTGGGCCGGGTTGCTTATCACTTAGATCTTCCTAAGGAGCTTTGTCGGATCCATAACACGTTTCATTTCTCTACGCTAAGGAAATGTTCGGTTGATGATTTTGCAGTGGTTCTATTTGAGGATATTTAAGTGGATGTTCACCTGAATTATATCAAGAGATTGGGGGATCGTCTAGAGCCTAAAGCTTATGGATCTTTAGAATCCTTTGGGAAGGAAGATCCTATTCTTGGATCTTCATATTTGGTATTGGGGGCAAGTTGTGCACCATGTCCTGAGGATGGTTGGGGTAACCCAAAAGGAGGAGGTCAAGATTCCTTTAGATGTTTTATGGGTATCTAATCTTCTACTTCTTCAAGGTGGTAATAGGGAATTGTATTTTTCTGAATTTTGATTGGGTTTGAATAAGTTATATCTCAGTTCGGTTCTCTGCTATTGTATGAGTTATCAAGAATTGTTATATTCCATTCCGCATGCCGAGAGTCTCCAATGAATCGTTAGAGGGTTGTATCTTGTTGAATGGGTTTCAGCGTGTTTAGTTGCTCACCCGGGTCCATTTCGGGATCAATTCAGGGGTTAGGAGGATCTTTGGTCAGGATTAGCGGGTTAGTTCTCTAATGAAGTCAGGGTTCAGTTGTTTTATCATTTAAACTGGTAGGATTGGCAGTCGTCTATGAAAGAACTTTTTGGTTCAAACCTTAGTGTTGCTTGGGGAGGAGCGATGGCAGGAAGATAGTGGTGTCGGTTGCATGAGTTGTTGGTCATTGGATGTGTCAAGGGAGTTGTATATTCGCAAGGGTTGTTGATGGTTAGAGTTCAGTTGTTCTTTGAGAACAAAATTTGGGGTGGATGTTTATCGGTGCAGGGCAAGGGTTGTGGTTTCTAGTCACCAGCGTAAGAACCCAAAGATTTGTATGGTATCACGGAAGGTGAATTGGAGTATCAGATTGGTTAAGATTTCAAGAGTACTTTTGAGGATTTTAGAGGTTGGGCGATCATCGGTTTTTGGCTGGTAATGGAACACTAGCACTGGTAAGCGCAGGTTGTCAACAATCGATCATAAGGGGTAAGGTGGATTAGGAATCCTTCAAACCTTATGTGTTGGGAGAGCTTTATTGAATCAAAGTGGGGGAGAATGGTTCAGGTGGTCAGGATCAGGAGCAGGTGTGAAGCTAGGATGAGTTTCGCATCCCTATCGGGGAGGAAGGTGGCCCAAGTGGCTGTCTAGATTATGGACTGTGTGAGTTGGGAGTTTAGAAAACTTCCTAACATTTGGCTAGTGCCTTCTTGGTGTCAGATAGCAAGCTTTGGGGGGGGGGGACAGGTTGGGGTTCCAGTCATGATTCGAGTTCAATTTGAGATTTTGGTTGAGTACGTTTTGAATCTGGATGGCGTTCGGAGGGATAGATTAGTGGTAAGACAATGGGTGGTGCTATCGCAAAGTGGAAGTGTTGTAAGACTGCAGGGTGGCCCATAGTATTCATTAATTAGTGGTTAGTTCGGGAGTGTTGTAAGACTACGGGGTGGCCCATAGCATTCACTGGTCTCTATGCAGCGGTGAGAGTGTGGCAAATTTATGATTTGCTAGCGGTTTTCTCCATATGGTTTAGGTGAAGGTAGGTTAGTTCGCAAGGCTGTGGGAGGGCCACAGTGTGTCAGGAATCACGAAATGGTAGGTCGTGGGAGACTAGGTAAGATGTAAGACTACACTTGGTCTTGCAGCGTTTGGTTTAGCGTTGGATTTGGTGACGACATGGTTTGGGTAGTTATTTCCGGTGAGGTTTGCTTTCGGAAGTCGCGTCGGGTGACTGTGTGAGTGCCTTTTGACTCAACAGTCGGGTGGGAATCTGGTATTTCAGATAGTTAGTACACAAGTTGGAACCAGGGATGTCTCTACTACTTATGGGAAGCAGTTAGGAGGCACAGTGGTGTTTCAGGCAGTAGTTGTGATTTGAGGTTTTGTGTGGGAGTGGGGTAATTAATTGATTGGGAAATGCTAATTCACTCGCAGTGTGATTAAAAAATCTCAGAGTAATTGATTTGACCCTGTTGTGCAGCTCTCGTCTGAGTCTAACCGTTGTTGGTATGAATCTTCTACTCGAAGGATTATCTAAGCCTTTTGTTGAGTATAAGTGTTCTATAGTTGTATATGGTCAGTGACTTTGTTCCCTTTGAAGCAGCAAGGTGATCGGGGCGTGGAAGCATTTTGTTTGGTATGAAACTCTATGAGGTTTGCCTGGTAGCGGTTCGGTGTGGGAGGTCTGTCAGGGAGTCAGACCATTTGAGATTCTAGGTTTCGGATTTCAGGTGAGGAAGGATTGGTTTTCTACAAGGGATTGAGGATTTGTTCTTCATCGTGTTTGAAGCACTATGCTAAGGATGGTTCCAGTAGATTTGGAAAGGTCGTTGTATGATCAGGGTTGTGGTTGTGTTCTTCATGCTATCTGGCATGCCTGGATATGGTAAGAAATGATTTCGAGGACGAAACCTAATTTAAGTTGGGAAGAGTTGTAACTCCCGAAATCTTGAGGAGAAATTTTTGAGAATGAAGCTTATTTCGAGTTGGACACGTCATGTCGGAGGGACCAATACAGCGTGTTTAGGATGGAAGAATCGCAGGGATTAAATGAACCAACACAACATGTTGAGGTGCCTCAACTCAACGCGTTAGCATCCGGGAAGGAAACCATAATTTTTAGGGTGTTGCACCCTATTTAAAGGCCTTAAGTTCCTTTAGTTGGCCTCCTTATCAGCCTCCATTGTTATCAGAAGCCTAAAATGAGTTGTAGCCTCCATTGCCAAGCATTAGAGCCTTAGAAGGAAGTTTGGTGTTCATTTTGTGTATTGAAAAGGAGTTAGAAGATTTTGAAGTTGCAAAGCTTGGAGAAGGAAGTCTTGGATCTAGAATCACTACCCATTTTGCAAGGATTTTGAGGTATCAAGTTTTTATCTTAATGGCTAGATACTCAGATCTCTCTTTTGGGTTAAAATGTGATGTTTTAGCCATGGATTGGATGGATGTTGGGATTAGGACGCCCCAAAGCCTTATTCTTTCACATTTGGGGTTTTCATGGACTCTTTTCGCATAAAGGTGCCAAATTTATGGATTTAAGGGCTTCATGCATTCATTAAGTCCCTTATTGAGTCCTTCTTGAGCTTTTGGGCTTCTCCTAGGCATGCATGAATGTAAAGTTGGCCACTTTACGTGGTTTTCCAGCTCTAGAGTGTCAGATCCGCATTTTGGGGCTTTGTCTTTGAATATTAAGTGCTTAATGGTTAAGCCCTCACTCTTTTAAGTCGAGAGTTTGGGTTTGGATCCATTTTGGTAGTTCATAGAGGTATAGTTGGAAACTTTACCCTTCTAGATCTCATTTTTGTCGAGATCTGAGATCTGAGTTGTGCAGCTCTTGGATTCGATGAAGGCAGCTTAATGTATTAAGTTTTTGGGTCTTGGGAAAACTCGACGAGTTTGTTGGTCAACTCGGTGCGTTGGCTTGGTTTTCCCCGTTTCAAGTTGATATAGAAACACCACGAGTTTGTTGGTCAACTCGGCGTGTTGGGTCAACATGGATTGTTGATCTTGACTTTTGACTTTTTTTGGGATCCAGTTTGTCCTAAGGGGGTACTTGAGATAATATGAGTTGTACTAAGGAAATTATGGGCTTAAGATAAGGCCCATATAGGGTTCAGCCCAATTTGGAGAATTGGGCCATTAGTGAGCCTTTATGGATCATTTGTATTTGGCCCTTAGTTTTGGTTTATGTTCAGTCAAGGGTAAAATAGTCTTTTTACCCCAAGTATGGATTTATGGTTATGCATTGAAACCTAATTGTTAATTGGGTTTTGTTTTGATGCTTGATAGTTCAGGGATCTGTTAGCCGGCATCCAGGGATCGTCTGTGTGATTCGGTAGTGCAAGGTGAGTCTCCTTGTTGTGTCTAACAGGTCGAAGGCACCAATTCCTCCCCATGATTTATATGTTAGAATGCTAGATGTTTGCATGACTCTTCCATGTGTTGTATGATGGTATGCTTACCGGGAAAGGCCCGATGCTAGGTGGGGCCTAATGAGTAGATTGTATGCTAGTTATTAGTATATGATTTTGTGCTTACCGGGCGAGGTCTGTTGTTAGGCAAGGCCCGATGACTGTATAGTATGTTGTAGTCTTTGTGATTGTTCCATGTGCTAGTATGGTTATATGTTTATATGCTTATATGGTTTTTTGTGTACCAGGTGGGGATCGACGCGTGGCGAGGCCCGATGACTGGAATATATGCTAGTGTTTATGATCATTTTATGTGTTAGCAAGATTATGTTATATATTGAATGTGTATAGTGGGCTAGGCCCAGTAACAGGCGAGGCCTGAGAATAACAGATATGTAATCCAAGCGGGGCTCGATGTCGGGCGGGGCCCGAGTCCAAGTTGGACTCGATACCGGGCGAGGCCCAAGGGAGGGCAGGGGCCCAATATGTGATTTATGTATGTTTGGTATGTGATATCTTGGGGAACTGTGACATCCCCAAAATCTCGGCCAGAAAAGACTGATTTTCATTTATGCTTTTAAAATATTTTCAGAGTAAATCCTTTTGATTTGAAAGAGTTGCGGAATTTGTTCCCATAAACAAAACATGATAAAACAATGTTTACCAAAGCATTTCATAAAAGAAATGTATTTTCATTATATAATCAAAACTCGGGGTGTCATGTTCCGATACAGACCAATAAGCATAAACGATAACATTACAAGTCATTCAACAAATATATACATATACAGACTTGTAAACAAAACAACTTGATGGTTCATCCATCTTATGCCTTCGCGCCACTTCCTGTAATACAAATAAAACTGAGTGGGTCAGGCTTGGGAGCCTGGTGAGCATATAGGGTTTTCAACCCACAATAAATAATCATATTTAATTTTCACCAACCAACAATAACCCAATTACCCATTCCTGTTATTCTCACTTTATGTCCCTAAGATAACTAACATAAGGGACCTAGTCTAAGAATATTTCATCGGGGCGACAACACGTGCTTCGGGGGTTCCTCAGCAATATAAGTCAAATAAGGCAACCATGAGGGGGATGGAGTACAGCGAATGAACACCCAAGTTCATTAACACCTACAGGTGGCGAACCTGCTAATGTTCCACAAGACTGTCTAGAAAAGTCTGTGGTCGTCATCTAAACTCTGCTAGATGACTTAATCAAAACAAAAACGAGGCCTCTCATCTGTTTATTACACACCAACTATCTACCCATGTTCTACCCAACATATTAGTAGATAAAGATATACATTTTATACATCGTTTAAAAACCTGTATAGCATGCTTTAATCAATACATATTCCACATAACAGATGAGGCACACACACATAACACGTATTTCATAGAAAACAAATCAGATCCATGAGATAGAAGGGAGTGAATATACATTCACACATATAACACAAAATATACACATAACATGTATTTCGTATAAAATACTTCATATTTATGCATTAGAAGAAAGTAACTACATACTCACACATATAAACAACAATATACTTAATACACTCGAACCATACTTGTATTATTATCGTGTTTATGAAAGGTAGTATACACTCACTTGATCAGAAGATGATCGGACAACACTACGACTTGCAGAAGTAGTAATCCTCAACAGATCTGGAAGACCTTCACAAAAATCGAACTTCTCGCGAGAAGAGCTTCGGCTCGGGAACCGCACTTCTCGGGATCTTCGGGATCTTGGGACTTGCTTCGGGGCTCGAGAATAATACCGGGGCTTTGGGGTATTTCTGGCACGCAAATCGATGCAAAACGGGAGAGAGAAGAGAGAAAAATAGCAAAAGAGTCGGCTGCCCTCGCATCCTATTTATAGGAGGCTGGAGCCTCGGAGTATGTCACACCCCCAAACCAGAACGGCGGAAACGTTCGGGGGCGGAGGACGTCATATTCAGTATCATAACAGTTCATAGAAAGGAAAGTACACACCACCATACATATTAAGGTTTCCAAAATGTTTACATAATTTTATGCGTTACATGTTCAAAAGATAAATACATAAACATCTTTCAAAAGAAGTAATTAACGTCAGCACGTTAATCCTCAAAAGTTGATTTCCAAACATGTTTAGCGGTTCCCTGAGAATACAAGTTATTTCAAAGAAAAAGTGTCAACAATTAAGTTGGTGAGTTCATAAGTAGTGTTTTGAGAAAATCTACGCCATTCGAAAGTTCATGTGTGTTTTCCAGAAAACGCGGTATTTTCAAATGAAAAGAGTTATGATTCGTTGGGTTGAAAATGAATGTATTAGATCCAGAAAATCCCATATTTTCCCTAATAGTTGAGATATGATTTGTTGTGCTTTCCAAGAAAAACCCTTATTTTCTTATAAAAGTATGAAATGCATATGAATGTTCGTGTTATAAGTTGTAAATAGTTGCACCAAGAAAATCCCTTATTTTCCTATTAGTTGTTTGTTTTAGATGCAGGAAAAACCCTTATTTTCCTAACATAACTGGCAGTCTCTAAGACCGAAAATCGCAAGCAACCGACGTGCTTAAAAGTTGTGGCATAGTTTTATATAATAAAGCTATATGAAGATCGCACTTGTTAGATGAAGAATAGTTTTAATAGCTACTCGTTCATAAAAGCATAATACCATAATAATTGTATATCCGGTGAGTTTTATAACCATACTAAACATAATATGCCTGTAGCGACGTTCTTCAGGCGTCGTAGCGTTATGACAACTGTCACCCCAAAAGAAGGACTGTAGCTAACAGTCAGGGCGCGGGATCATGACTTCCCGTATAGATCTATACACATTTGACACGTTCTCCGAACGGGAGACTCTGGTTATAGACAGGACTTGAAGCGGTACCGTTTAGCAAAAAGGTATGATTTGAAGATGTACACGTCTCACGGATTCTCAACTAAGTCTGTATTAAAGTGGTAGTTTTGTATGCAAAGATCATTCTTTCTCACAAAGTTTTGACAATGCATAAATCATAAGTTTTTAAAATGTGTTAAAACGGTTTAACAACGAAGGATACTTTGGAATTTCTAAATACTTTGTATAAATCTAGTGCATGCAAAATATGACAAGAGTTTTCACATAGTAGTAATAAATCACAAGTGATTCATTTGATAAAAACGAGTAAAGTGAAATTTTTGATGTAGAAGACAAGTTTGTAAACAAAACATATATATGTATATGGTTATATATATATGTATAAGTTTTAAAAGATGATTTTGTATGTTTCGTAATTGTTGTTCATATTCTTACGTTTTTATTAGAAACTTTGCATGAAATAATCCTTAAGTTTGATACTAAAGACCTTTTTGTACTTATCACTTTTGTAAAAATGGTAATTAAACATATTTAAATAATTGTGTTTTAACTTCCTTAATGTATAAACATTGCTCAAAAATGTTAGAAGGTGTTAATAAATCTATAAACCACTTTTGACAATTATACCCTTTACTGTCCCTGTTTATAGAAAACTCATAGAAAAATCATCGTAAGTCAAAAACTGAATCCGTCACCTCTGAGAGTTTATAAAATGAGTCTACTTTGTTCCTAATTTTTATTATGATTTTTAGGGGTCTAAAACTAGTGTGAAAATGAACATCTTCACAGACTGATCTGAAATCACTTTTGAAATGACAGGCAGTTTTATAAAAATCGCCATAAATTGTAGAAAAATCGTATGAATGCGTGCGAGTAGTCCTTAGAAAGGTATAAACTTGAACTATTTTCATATTGTACAATTTTGAAATATATTAAGTTTAAGATGGTCAAAACAGTTCGTGAACAGGACTCAACTTTTCTGTAGAAAGCTGTCATTTAAATTTAAGTTATGTTTAGTGTTCTAACTTGTAATCCCCCCCCCCCTTAAAACTTGAATAAAACATGAAAATGTAGGGGTATGAACTCACCTTATGTGAATACTTGAAGAATGGAAGGTTGAAGATGAACTTTTGGTTGTTGGTTTGATGCTCCAAAACAGCCACTCTTTTGGCTATGTTGCTGTCACAAAAATTTCACAGCAAAAGAGCAAGAAAAAGGGTAGTTTACTCACTGTTTTGAATCAATAATTTTGAGTATCATAACAAGTAACTTCCAGGGGTATTTTGTGGTAAAAATATCAAGCAAAAAGGAAGGTGTAGATGGGTGAAATGGTGGCTGAAACACAAAAGGGACAACAGCCCTTTAGTTCATGGTTTTGATGGCTTTGGAAGGAAGTTCTTGTGCTTGAAAATGAGATGAAGGTTGAGAGTAATTCCATGGAGTATTGGCTGGTCAAATGAGGGTAAAATGAAGAGTAAATTTCGTGGATATGAAGGAGGAAAGAGTGGAAGAGGATAAGGGGACAAAACCTAGACTAGCTTGTGATGGGATGTGAGTTTAAGTGATGTGATCTTGTCTAGCCACTTGCTTGGGTGGTTGCTTAGAGATAGAGTTAGTTAACTAACTAACTACTAGTTATTTAGTTAGTTAGGAGTTCTAGGTAAGGAGAGGGAAGGTCTTAATCTTGAAAATTAGAAAAGGGATTAAGAAGCATTCTTAGTAAAATGTCTTAAGTGATTAAGTACTTATTAGTTAAGTTGGCACTTATCTCCACCAATTCTCTTATCTTAATTGATTTAGAAATCATATTCCTTACATGAAATCACTTTAGGTAATGACCCATAACTAGTCATTCACTAGATAATAATACATATGTACAAATACATACATGTATACTTAGTATAAAATAACAATGTAGTTTTTGTGTATTTGAACTTTAATGTTTATGTTTTATTCTTTTTATTCAAAAACACTTAGATACATTTTAATTATACCTTATAATAATTCATTTTATATTTTAATTTATTTAAATATAAAATTTATTGACCAATGTATAATTTCGTGACATTTAACCGGTTAACCATATCGTTAAACACGTTTTGTCACTTTGGTTCGTATATTTGTCGAATTTAGATCCTACACAACTATTAAGCACACGTTTTACATAGAACCTAACTTAATTATCAACTAGATACATGTTGATACAAAAATTAAGTTTGTTGCGTTCAAATGATGTTATATGCTAATTTCACAAACCGGTGATGGTTCGTAGCCATACATCATAACGAAATTTATCAATAGCTACTTGTTTTATATTTCACAATAACTTATTTAAATAAAAGCGGTTAAATTCCTTCAACCATTCTTGATAAAAATACTCATATTGCTTAATAATCAAAACATAGCATCGTACGATCGTTCCTATTTTTACCAATTGTTACAGAGTACGCGGGGCGTACTGGTCCGAAATCGTCACTGCTTACGTATCCGAAGTGCTCGAGTGCGAGTGTCGACATGCCTCGGTGTACGCGGGGCGTACTTCGGATGAGTCCGATGACTCCTCTTCGGATAATGCTGGATTTTCCAATTAAATTTAAATACAAATTATTTAATAAACTTCGGAAATTCATATCTTCTTCATACGAAGTCCGTTTTCGACGTTCTTTATATCCACGCGAAGGTGAGACTACGCTCTACACAACTTTTATTTAGACTCTGTCGGCTAATTTTAACTTTATTTTTATTATTTATTTTTAATAGGTCGGGACAGAAAAAACTTCGTTATAAATTCATAACTTCTTCGTTTGACGTCCGGTCTTGCCTAACTTTTTATCGCTTCGATACCAACAACGAGACCTTCGATCCTCGTTTAGATTGCTTCGGCTAAAAACCGCTCGATCTCAAATCGAGTATTTCAGGCTGCATACCGCTAAGCCGAAACTTCGATAAATCATAACTTCCTCATACGAAGTCAGATTTGGGCGTTCTATATATATTCGGAAACCTCGTTTCAACTACTACAACATTAACCAAAGATATCAAGTTTATTTTACACTTTAATTTTGACGCTTATTTTTATTCTTAATTAATCAAACCACATAATTAAGCAATTAAGCACAAAACACATAATACTCAAATAATACACTCTTATTATTTCAAAACGGGTTACAAAGGTTAACCTAGACCATTACATTACTAAAAATGGCAAGCCCGGAAACACAGACGTTACAGGAACTCACTAAGATTTGTGCTTACGGTTCTCAGTTTATGTTTCAGGTACTTCGGTTTTCAAAAAGGAAGGGTTCGGGTTAACTACATGGCACACATATTTTATGTTCTGCATTTGACTTTGTTCTAGGATTTATACTTTTATTGTAATGTATCGATTTTGAAACACGTAATAGATGATACTTCTTCTATAATTAAAATGTTGTTTTATGTCAATATTTTTGGGATGTTACATAATGTGTAGAATTACTTGGTTTAACAAATCCATGCCGAAAATTCGGTCCGATATACTAATTCCGGAATGCGTATTCCAGATTTTTTGTGTGTGGGACCCATATATATATATATATATATATATATATATATATATATATATATATATATATATATATAATATTGGGGTTGGCTTGTTTTCGGGTCCAGAATGACCCATTCTGGCCCAGTGGTTATTTGTCAAAAAAAAACTTGGCAATATTTTAAAGAAAATAAATCCAAAAAAGTGGTTAGGTTACTCAATTTCCCTATTTAAAATGCTTTTTTCAAGTGGGCAGTTATTCTATTTTGGCACTTTTTTTGGTGCAACCTGTTTATCTTGACATGAACTTTAATTCACTCGAGTTGTGGCAGCCTAACACTCATCTCGTCTCGCGTGTATGCTCATTCCTCTTGCGATTTCTTTTAAACACATTCTTCAACTCCTTGTTTGTGTGGATAGGAAACCCCACACTTAGTTGATGCAACGCCTCTTAAAAAAGTTAATCAAATCAAAACCTTATTTTGACCTAACATTTGAACTTAATATCAACGACCAGCTAACACTTCTGAAAAAATAAAATAATCCAAGAAAATCATCATACCACAATATTTAAAAACATTAATTAAACAAATTAAAAACAAGCACACCAAATCTTTAAATAGGGCTAATAATTAATTCAACAATAAAGATGAAAATAAATAGAAATCACTCATCGTCTTCAGAATCATATTATCGTGCTTAAGGTACTAGCTAGATCACCTTTATGGTGGTAATATTTAGTTAAATATTGGAGCTTGGTCAATCTCTTGTATCCTTACAGATAGCATATCCTCAAATTCTCTAGACTCTTCATGAAATACGACAAACAAGTGATCTAGTGGGGCGTTGTCTCTTTGCGTTGTCTACAAGCCATGATCTACAAAAGTAACAACAAAAGAAAAACAAGAAAAATTCTAGTTTACAGTCGCAAAAATAGAAACAGGTCGGGTCTGTTTTAAACCTATGCCTCGTGTAGACAATATTCTTGTAGTTTCTTATAGTTTCCTACTTCCTATCCAGTTAGCATCTATATCATTATCATTATCATCATATCATACTATATTATAAAGGAAACATTTTTCCTTTCACCACATTCATTTGAACCCACATGATTTTTCAATTTCTTTCTAATAATAATTATAAGTTGGTTAATAATATTAAATAAATATAAAACCTAAACTGTAATCATATATAAACTAAATTTTATTATTAAATATAAATTTTAACTTAACTTGAACAACCCAAAGAGTTTTTGTAAATAATTAAAAATAATTAACTGTACTGTCTTTCTAATAATGATTATAAGTTGGTTAATAAGGTTAAATAAATATCAAACCTAAAGTGTAATCATAAATAAACCAAATTTAAATTTTAAAATAATATTTTTACTTCTACATATAAAGTTATGTCTTTAACTTTCATAATATTATACTTAATTGATTATATTTAATATGTTGTTGTATGTAAACCATTATTAGTTTAAAGCTACAACTTTTGAACAGTTTGGACAAAATACTTAAATTGTTAATTTAAATATAACATTACATTGTCAATGTAAGTATAAAAATCAATTCCACTTAAAAAACCAAAGAATATTTTGTAAATAGTTAAAATTGATAAATTGTAGTGATAAATGCAAAAACTAAATTGTAATCTCAATCTAACTAAAATATTTCCTAAAGATATTTTTATAATCGTTAAACTGGTTAATAAGGTTAAATAAATATCAAACCTAAAGTGTAATCATATATAAACTAAATTTGATTATTAAAATACTATCTTTATTTCTACGGATAAAGTTATGTTTTTTTTTTTTAACTTTCAACATATTATGCTTAATTTATTAGTTTTAATCTATTGTTAGATGTAAACCATTATCATTTTAAAGATACAATTTTGGAACAATTTGTATAAAATACTGAAATTATTAATTTAAATATAACATTATAGGGTCAGCTTAAATATAAATTTCAGTTTAACTTAAACAACCCATATAATATTTTGTAAATAGTTGAAAGTGATTAATTGTAGTGTCTTTCAAATAATTATTATAAGTTGGTTAATAATGTTAAATAAATATCAAACCTAAAGTTTAATCATAAATAAACTAAATTTCTATTTTACAATAATATCTTTATTTCTACTTATAAAGTTATGTCTTAAATTTTTAAAATGTTATACTTAATTTATTAGATTTAATATGTTGTTGTATGTAAACCATTGTCAGTTTAAAATTACAACTTTTGAACAGTTTGGACAAAATACTTAAATTGTTAATTTAAATATAAGATTACATTATCAACTTAAATAAAAATTTCAGTTCAACTTAAAAAACCAAAAAATATTTTGTAAATAGTTAAAAGTAATAAATTATAGTAATAAATGGAAAAACTATATTGTAATCTCTATCTAACTAAAATATTTCCAAAAGATATTTTTATAATCGTTAAAAGTTTTCAAATAAGTAACTTAAAATAACTTATAATAGCAATAGTTAAAAATAACTCTATATGAATAATTATATTGTTACCTTTTAAAATCAATAAACAATGTTTGGTGTTTTAAATAATTATAATGATAGAAACTAAAATATTAAGCAAATAAATTTAAAAAAAATTAATTAACAACAACAAATATAAATAACATTAAATCATATATTATATTTAATTTTATTCATGCGTAACTCGCGGTTAGAAGTCATTCAAACGATTGACATTATGCAATTATAATAAATGTATATATTATCATATAATTCAAAATAATCAATATATTATATGAATTATTATATCAAATTTAACAACAATGTTATTGTTATATTAAAAAAACATATATTTGTTAAAGACTCCAATTATATAAGTGTTTCTGTGCAATGCGCGGGCATTCGCCTAGTATACTTATAAAGGAAGCATTTTTCCTTTCACTACATTCATTTAAAACTCTCATTCATATATCCTTTAACCACATTCATTTGAAACTCCCATGACTTTTCAATTTCTTTCAAATAATGATTATAAATTGGTTAATAAGCTTAAATAAATATAAAACCTAAAGTGTAATCATATATAAACTAAATTTCAATATTAAAAGAATATATTTTCTTCTATTTATAAAGTTATGTTTTTAACTTTTAACATATTATACTTAATTTATTAGGTCTAATAGGTTGTTGTATTTAAACCATTATCATTTTAAAGCTACAACTTTTGAACAATTTGTATAAAACACTTAAATTGTTAATTTTAATATAACCTTATAGGATCAACTTAAATATAATTATTAGTTCAACTTAAACAACCTAAAGAATATTTTGTAAATAGTTAAAAGTGATAAATTGTAATGTTTTTTTTAATAATAATTATAAGTTGGTTAATAAGGTTAAATAAGTATCAAACCTAAAGTGTAATCATAAATAAACTAAATTTCAATATTAAAATAACATTTTTACTTCTACTTATAAAGTTATGTCTTTAACTTTTAACATATTACACTTAATTTATTAGATTTAATATGTTGTTGTGTGTAAACCATTTTCAATTTAAAGCTACAACTTTTGAACAGTTTGGACAAAATACTTAAATTGTTAATTTAAATATAACATTATAAGGTCAACTTCAATATAAATTCCAGTTTCACTTAAAAAACTCAAAGAATACTTGCTAGGTCGCGTTTTGTAACCAGAGTCTCCTGGAGGGAGCGCATGAGTTTGTGTATAGATCTATACGAGACTGACAAGCCCGCATCCCGACTATTTGCTACAGTTTGGCCGGCACGCCAAGGGGTGACAAATGTCACATTAGTTTTGATGCCAGCAGGCCCTCATGTTAAACACTTGTCGATCAGTATGGTGATAACCACATCACATTGTAACCTTAACTAAAAAAATGGTTTTAAGGTAGTAAGTTCTTCAGTAATTACTTTATACAATAATACTGAATACTTTCATATTAATGCAATGGTTGTTTATTACTTTGATTACTATGATGCATGTGTTTTGATACTAAACATGGCGTCCTCTGCCCCGGAACGTTTCCGTCGTTCCTGTTTGGGGGTGTGACATCAATATATTATATAAACTTAGTATATGAATTATTATATCAAATTTAACAACAACATTATTGTTATATCTAAAAAACATATATTTATAAAGATTTCAGCTATATAGATGCTTCTGCGCAAGGTGCGGGCATTCGCCTAGTATACTTATAAAGGAAACATTTTTCCTTTCACCACATTCATTTGAAACTCTCATGCATTTTCCTTTCACCACATTCATTTGAAACTCCCATGACTTTTCAATTTCTTTCTAATAATAATTATAATTTGGTTAATTAGGTTAAATAAATATCAAACCTAAAGTATAATCATATATAAACTAAATTTCAATATTAAAATAATATCTTTAATTCTACTTATAAAGTTATGTTTTTTAAGTTTTAACATATTATACTTAATTTATCAGTCTTAATATATTGTTGGATATAAACCATTATCATTTTAAAGATACAATTTTGGAACAATTAATATAAAATACTTCAATTATTAATTTAAATATAACATTACAGGGTCAACATAAATATAAATTTTAGTTTAACTTAAATAACACAAAGAATATTTTATAAATAGTTAAAAGTAATAAATTGTAGTGTATTTCTAATAATGATTACAAGTTGGTTAATAAAGTTAAATAAATATCAAACTTAAAATATAATGATAAATAAGCTAAATTTCAATTTTAAAATAATATCTTTACTTCTACTTATAAAGTTATGTCTTTTACTTTTAATTTATTATACTTAATTTGTTAGATTTAATATGTTGTTATTTGTAAACCATTATCAGTTTAAAGCTACAACTTTTGAACAGTTTGGACAAAATACTTAAATTGTTAACTTAAATATAACATTATAATGTCAACTTAAATATAAATTTCAGTTCCACCTAAAAAACCAAAGAATATTTTGTAAATAGTTAAAAGTGATAAATGCAAAAACTAAATTGTAATCTCAATTTAACTAAAATATTTCCTAAAGATACATTTATAATCGTTAAAAAAATTTCAAATAAGTAGTTTAAAATAACTTACAATAACAATAGTTAAAAATAACTCTATATAAATTATTATATTGTTACCTTTAAAATCAAACAATAATGTTTGTTGTTTTAAATAATTATAATGACAGAAATTAAAACATTAAGCAGATTAGTTTTAAAAAATTAATTAACAATAACAACAACTATGAATAACATTAAACCATATATTATATTTAATTTATTCATGTGTAAGTTGGGGGTAGATTCATTCAAACGATTGAGATTATAAAGTTATAATAGATGTATATATGATTATATAATTCAAAATAATCAATATATTATATCAATTTAGTATACGAATTATTATATCAAATTTAACAACAACATTATTGTTATATTTAAAATAAAACATACATTTGTAAAGACTTTTGATTATATAGGTGCTTCTGCGCAACGTGCGGGCATTCGTCTAATATACTTATAAAAGAAGCATGAGTAAATTACACGAATGGTCCCTATGGTTTGTGGTAATTTGCTTGTTTGGTCCCTAACTTATTTTTTTAACTCGGAAGGTCCCTACTATTTGTTTTTGTTACGCGCTTGGTTCCTACTATTTGTTTTTGTTACGCGATTGGTCCCTGTCTTACCTAAAAAGACTATTATTTAAATAGACAAAATTGCAAAAATGGTCCCTGTGGTATGCAAAATTTTAGGGTTTTAGTCCAAACCTTGAGTTTTTTGGATTCATGGTCCTTTTGGAGTGGTTTGTATGTGGATTTGGTCCCCGGATTTAACTTCCGTTAAGTTGTTGCTGTTAACCCCCCTCATGTGCCTCCCACGTGAGGGTATATTTGTCTTTTCACTTGTAAGGGACTATTTTTGCAATTGAAAAAAATATATCCCCATTTTTTTAAAAAAAAAATAATGCATATTTATTTATTTTAATAATTAGAAAATAAAAGCTCTCTCTCTCTCTCTCTCTCTCACAAGAACAGTATCCTTCAAACCTCTGTTTAAAAAACGATGTCTTTGATTTTGAATTCTGAATTCCATCGCCAAGATAATGCTTCATGGCATCCCTCAAATCTTCGAATTTATTGCAGTTTGTAAAAAACCTACTCATCAATTTCTTCAATTCATCATCTCCAAGATCATCAGTGAAAGGTCAAATGGGTATCGCGTTTTCCGGTTGAAAACTGTAGGAATTAGGGTTATCGTCAACAATCATAGCCTTCTTCAAATCCCACACTAGATCTGATAAATCTTTAACAAACCTACCCTCGAATTCCTTACATGAATTTCGATACAATCTATGTGAAATCAAAACCCTTCAATCCAATTTATTCAAAACCAACTGTAACATCCCAAAAATACAGGCCAAAAATTTCATTTTTAAAACATATTCTTAGCGAACCTTAGAAATAAAACGTTCACTGATCATATCATTTCATAAAAGTTATCGCATGTCTTGAAAAGTATTTCATAAAACATAATAAAGTTAGAGTACAAATTCCCAGGAGGGTCTCATAATGCGGAAATACAAGGCGTGTGTGTGATGGGCCGCTACCGCGCCAACTCCTTCCCCTTCGAAGAAGAGGTACCTGAAACCAAAACTGAAAACCGTAAGCACGAAGCTTAGTGAGTTCCCCCAACATACCACATACCATAAAATCACATATCATACATACTGCCAGACATTTCTGGGGTGCCCGACCTACCCGGTACGACCTTTCTGGGGTGCCGACCTACCCGTGTCAAGCCATTCTGGGGTGTTGACTACCCACGTCAAGCCATTCTGGGGTGCTGACTACCCATGTCAAGCCATTCTGGGGTGCTGACTACCCTTCGATCCTAACGACCGAACCTCGGGGACTATTTCACCCCCTACTACTACTACTATCACATATCATAACATAACAGATTATCAGACATATCTGGGGTGTCTGAACTACCCTTCGGTCCTAACAACCGAACTCAGGGACTGCTCCCCTCCTACTACCTCTAACTCATATAACAGGTCATGCTAGCATATGAACATAACATCACATACTGTCAGACGTATATGGGGTATCCGACTACCCTCCGGTCCTAACAACCGAACTCTACTACTATCACATATAACATATCATGCCAGCATATAACATATCAGCTAGTAGCAAACCTAGATGATATCACAGAGACATTCATCTATCATACTTCTCCTACTGGTGGGCCGACATTGTGGCCTTAGACCCACCGCTACTGGAAGGTAACTCACCTCGAAGTAGCTGCTGATCTGTGTGGGAACTGACTATCTTCTGCTATTGCTGCCCCGGAAATCCTCCGGCTATAATTCCCACAAAACACTCAGTCAAATACTGCTAATCGACCTCAGGGTAAAATGACCATTTACCCCTAACCAAACCAAGAGTCAAAGTCAAAGCCAAAGTCAAAGTCAACTTCCAGTTGACCCGACTCGCCGAGTTGGCCTGCCAACTCACCGAGTCCCTATCCCTTTGTCTGACTATAGTCTCGTATCTACTCGTCGAGTTAGGCATTGACTGGACGAGTTTTCCTTCTAAACTAAAGGCCAATAGTCCTTCATCCTACTTGCCGAGTTGTATGAACAACTCGCCGAGTTCATCTTCATCCAAAGAACACACTATGCTGAGACTCACCGAGCTGTATGAACAACTCGCCAAGTCTGCTCTTGAGGCAAGAAGATTGCCTTGAACTCGCCGAGTCATGGAATTGACTCGACGAGTTACTTCATGAGTGAGTCTAGCTTCCGACCCACTGAGTCACACCCCATGACCCACTACTCCAACCCGCAACACGAAAAAGGAAAAAAAAACTCAGGGACTCGCGACTCGACTCGTCGAGTCAGATGAACGACTCGCCTAGTCAACCACATGTAAATACTATACACGTGATTTTGCTTGAATCCAGCTCTTGCCATTCATAGATCTGGGTTTCTAGAGCCTGGTTAACTCGTAAAGTTTCCAACTTTACGTGTAAATAAACACCCATGAGGGTTTTAGGGCTCAAAATGCACCAAAAGAGTAGATCTAGGGCTTTTATGCAATATGGCTCCATAAAGGCAGTGGATCCAAGCTCCTGGAGCTCAATCATGCCTAGATCTAGAGGCTAAACAACTTATTACGAATCCTAAAACACAAACAAGCTTGCTGAAAGGCTCAAGAAGGACTTTCATGGAGCTACAAGGGACAAATAGCAAAAAAACAGAGGGAAACTGAGTTATACCTCAGGGAAATCACTGAGATAACACAAGGATGTCTGGCCTCCTTCTTCTCTTCTTGATCTACTCTCCTTCCCTCTCCAAATCTTCAAGAAAACACACCAAAATGCTTCAATCTCCCAAGGAACAAGGCTTGAACGAAGTAGAGAGCTCTGAGGGTGAAGGGGGCGAGCTTGGGGGCGGATAAGAGGGTTTAAATAGGATGACAACCCTTGAAATTTAGGGTTTCATCAGACAGCGGGGACTCACCGAGTCCAGAATATGGACTCGCCAAGTCGCCAACTTAAATGTGTTCCAGATCCCGTCTCTACTCGGCGAGTCGGGCCTACAACTCGCCGAGTCCAAGGCTAAAAATGTAAAATACTTAGATAAATTTTACGTACCAGGAACCAGGTGCTACACCAACGAAGTATATTCCTCAATTCCAACTGTGAAAACCAAAATACCATAGTTATTTGTGCTCAGGAACTGAAGAAATTCATCAAAAAATGGGCATTTCAGCACATAGAAATCAACTCTTTCTCCATCCAGCAATGACCTCACTAAGAAATCATAAGTTCTTGAAGGTGATATTCTGGTGGCAAGTGTGGAATGGATTAGGGTTTCGTCAAGGTCAAGGAACGCCGTTTTTTTTATCAGAGGAGTTTGGTGGTGGGAGGGCGATGGTAGATGTCACACCCCCAAACCAGATCGGCGGAAACGTTCGAGGGTTGATGACTTCATGTATAGTATCATAACAACGAATGTAATAGTGAAGAAAGCAAACACAACCATCATCAATATAATTGAAAGTGTTACATCATAGAGTAAGTTTACATGTTTTAAAATCAATTACATCATGATGACTAAATAAGTTTGAGTTTATCGCTTTAGCGTCCCGTCCTCGAAAGCAGTTGATTTACCTGTTTAATAATTTTCCTGAGAATACAAGTTGTTTTGAAAAAGTGTCAACACAAAGGTTGGTGAGTTCATAAGAGTTTTAAATTGAGAAATAAACTGTTTTTTCCTCGTAAAAGCAATTAAGTTGTTCCAGAAAATCCGATATTTTCCTCAAAATGTGAAATGTAAGTTTCTATGTTATGAAATAGTGCATCCTAGAATTCCCTATAGATTCCTTCTATAATTTCCTTGTGTATATAAGCTATATAAAATTAAAGTTAGATAAAACGTCGAATGTAATGGGTCTGTCCTAGGCCCACAACCAAACGAGGAACATGAAATAAGGCGGAACCACCAATTCTAAGCCAATCACGACTAGGTTCTATATAACTCTAGCATATACACTTAGAAATTATAGCTGAAAACTAACAATTCTAGATTGAATGTAGTCTCAAAACCAAAACCGAAACCAAACCCTAGTGTAGTGTACGAAATAGTAATAGTGGCTGTGAACATAAACTATTCATATCATAGTTCATCTGATAGAGATAGTGACTAGTGAACATGAACTATGCATATTATAGTTTACCAAAAGTGGTGGTGATGGTGAATATAAACTATACATATCATAGTTCATCAAATAGCGATAGTGGTAGTGAACATGAACTATGCATATTATAGCTTATCAAAAGTGGTGGTGATGGTGAATCCCTTTCTTGTAATTAAGTTCGTGGTGTAGATGAAACATAAACTATACCTATTATAGTTTATCACTTTGTTTGTAATGTATATACGTCATAACTATACCGATTATAACTAGCGTATTCGTTTGTGGGGGTATAATGGACTTAACTATACTTATTATAGTTTATCATAATTATTCATAATGGTAGTAACCCTTTTGTATGTGTAATACCTTTAGTAATGTGCTTGTTATGTAAATGAATCCTAACTATACCTATTATAGTTTATTAAATATTTATTGGGGTAGTGAGCATAAACTATACTTGTCATAGTTTACCAATGTTTGTATTTTAATGGATATAGCCTTGTAATACCATTTATATATTTACCATACTTATGAAGGTAAGAATCCATTTGTTTTCTGATGTATGTCTATATAATAAGCCAAGATGACATATATGGTAAGTAACATATCATCACATGAAGGTACACACCTTGCTCCACAAGTTACAAGGTGTAAATGAAATTGAAAACATTTTTCTAGTATTGCCATTTCTATTATGTTTTTAGAAAATTCATAGAAAATTAATTAAAGGTGCAAATCAGAATTCGTAAATTCTGAGAGTTTGTAAAATGAGTCTAGTTTGTTCATAATTTTTATTATAAATTTTAATGACCTCTAACTTATGTGAAAAAGTCCATAATCACAGACTGGTCCGGATTGATGTTTGAAATGATAGGCAGTTTTGTAAAAATCACCATAAATTGTAGAAAAATCTTATGGAGATGTGCAAGTAGTCATTTTAAAGCTAAGAACTGGAACTACTTGCACATAAAACAGTTTTGAAAACTAAAATGTTTAATTTGTCCAAAACAGTCCGTGAATGGAGTCCAACTTTTCTGATGAAAGCTATTAGAAAATTTTAGTTATGTTCTTGGTGTTTTAACTTATATTCCCCCCCCCCTAAAAACTTGAGAAACCTGAAAATGTAGGGGTATGAACTCACCTTAGGTGATTTCAGTAGATGAGTGTTGAAGAAGAGAAGTGTTCAACTCAAGAACACTTGAAGAATCACTTGAAGGTTCGAAGATCTAACAAGAATGTGATGACGTTTGTGTAAGAAATCAATGATTTGAGTAGAATGAAGTGTAATAATCACAAGGAGGATGAATTATACTTACCAAGAGAAGTATAAAGCTTGAAAATCAGCCTTGGAGTCTTGAAATAGAGAGAAAAAGTTTGAAAGAAAAGTTGTGTTGTATTTTTGGTGAAATGAGAGCAAGTGAAAGAAGTGAGGAGAGAGGATAAATGTCCAGCTCTCAAAAACATGGGAATGACTTGTGAGTGAGGTAAAAAGGACAAAGAAGTGACAAGGTATGGTGGGGAGGAGTGTGGGTTAGTCATGGAGTAGGTATGGTGGTTGCTTGTGTCATAATACAAAGAAAAGTCAACACTCAACCTTTGTACTTAACCCACTCTTCTTGGATAAGGTTTTATCCTTAAAAACATGATAAATCATTAATTATGGGTCCTTATATGTTAAAATAAAGTTTTGGGTGAAAATCCTACGTTAAAATAATTAAAAACGAAGCTAAAATGAAGTCGTAGTCGAAAACCGGGAAGAAAAGGCATTACAACGAGGCTTCTCGGAAGGGGGCCGAAGGTTCGGTCCCTTCTGGTGCTGGGTCCGAAGCGAACTGGGGCGAGACAGTAAGAAGCGAGAAGGAGGCTTGGTCCGAAGTCATCAGAAGCAAAATAGACCGAAGTGAACAGTGACTTCGGGCTCGGGTATGCGCGAGGTTCGGTCCCGAGAGGATCCTTCGGGTTCGGTTCAGCAGCCTTCGGGTTCGGTTCAGCAGCCTTCGGGTTCGGTTCAGGAGGGTTTGGTCCCTAAGAGGACTTTCGGCTCCTTAAGAGGGGTTTCGGGTGCTTAAGCCTATTTTACTCGTTTTTACCCCGTTTCAAGCCGTTTTTGACCCGGTTAAGGGTCGGAATGACCCGAATGACTTCAAAAAGTTACGGAAACTTTTGAGAGAGATTAGGGAGAGATTTGACATTCTTGGAGAGATTTCATAATAGAGAGAGATAGAGTGAAAACGATTGAGAGAGGTTTCATTTGTGACCTTTTTGAGTGTCCGGCTTCGCAATGCAAGGTCCGTAAACCCCGTTAAGCCTTGTTTAAGGATCTTACACACTCCCGATGAGTATGCAACATTGTTTTATCGGTTTGGCTCGTCACTTACTACAGTTTTAGGTTAAGGAGATCTAGATGTACGTACTTTTCGATTTATGATCTCTCATTAGAATAGCGAGTTGTTTAGTAATTACATAACGTAAGCCCTAGTACACAAGGGTTAGTTGAGTTGACCGGTTTGACTTGTTGACCTTATTTGACTTCGAATTGACCAGAATTTGACGGTTGTCACAGTAGATTATTAGAAGAGCGAGCGGCGGTAGATACCTGGAAGAGCGAGCGATGGACGGTGGCGATCTGATTGTCGGTGGAGTTAGGGAACTTTTTTAGGACTTTGTAGCCTTTCTTACAGAGGATTTACTCTTGGGAGTAGCAATACGAACGAGTTTGGAGAAGAGTTTGATGAGGCGGCGGTGGCATGTGTAGAAGGATTTATTGATGGAGGCAACTAATATGGAGGCTGTCTTGGTGGTGGTGGTGACGTGAGTCTTCTTGCGGCGATGAAGGTTACGGTTGGCCGGAGATCCTTTTGACTTCTTAGCTTTGAGGGATACTATGAGAGAGAAAGAGAGAGAGATCTTTTATTTTTTTTAATTATTAAAATAAATAAATAGGTATTAATTTTTTCTTAAAAAAATGGGGATATATTTTTTCAATTGCAAAAATGGTCCCTTATAAGTGAAAAGACAAATATACCCTCATGTGGGAGGCACATGAGGGGGTTAACAGCAACAACTTAATGGAAGTTAAATCTGGGGACCAATTCTACATACAAACCACTCCAAAAGGACCATGAATCCAAAAAACTCGAGGTTTGGACTAAAACCCCAAAAATTTGCATACCACAGGGACCATTTTTGCAATTTTATCATTTAAATGTGGAAAAATGGTGGGGTAGGTAAGGTAAGATGATGGGGTGGGGTTGGGGGTATGTTTATTCAAATAAATTAAAAAATCAAGGGCAAAATAGTCTTTTTAGTTCAGATATGGACCAAGCACGTAACAAAAACAAACAGTAGAGACCTTCCGAGTTAAAAAAATAAGTCGGGACCAAACGTACAAATTACCCGAAACCATAGGGACCATTTGTGTAATTTACTCAAGAAGCATTATGTCTTTCACCACATTTATTTTGAAACTCTCATGACTTTTCAATTTCTTTCTAATAATGATTATAAGTTATGTTTAAGTTAAAGTGTAATCATATATAAACTAAATTTCAAACTTAGATTGTAATCATATATAAACTAAATTTCAATATTAAAATAATATCTTTACTTGTACATATAAAATTATGTCTCTAACTTTTAATATATTATACCTAATTTATTAATTTTAATATGTTGTTGTATGTAATAGTTATCATTTTAAAGCTACAACTTTTGAACAGTTTGGATAAAATAATTACATTGTTAATTTTAAATATAACATTACAAGGTCTACTTAAATACAAATTTCAGTTCAACTTAAAAAGACCAAAAATATTTTGTAAATAGTTAACAGTGATAAATTGTAGTTCTAAATACAAAAACTAAATTGTAATATCAAATTAACTAAAATATTTCCTAAAGATACTTTTTATAATCATTAAAATTTTCAAATAACTAGCTTAAAATAACTTACAATAACAATAGTTAAAAATAACAATAAATAAATGATTATATTGTTAGTTTTAAAAACAAAACAATGTTTAATGTTTTAAACAATTAAAATGATAGAAATTAAAACGTTAACCAAATAAATTTTAAAAAATTAATTAACAATAACAACAAATATAAATAATATTAAACCATATATTATCAGTTTTAATATATATATATATATATATATATATATATATATATATATATATATATATATATATATATATATATCATATAATTCAAAATAATCAATATATTATATTAACATAGTATACGAACTATCGTCATATCAAATTTAACAACTACATTATTGTTAGATTTAATAAAACATATATTATAAAGATTTCAACTATATAGATGTTTATGTGCAACACGCGGGCATTCATCGGGTATATTTATAAATAGAACCTGATATTTTTTTTTAGCTTCATCCAAAGAGTGATTCATGTTTTTTTTAATAACACACCAAATATCAAAAATTCTAAAACGAAAAATTAAAAAAAAAAAATTAATCTGCATAAATTAAATGATACCCAATTTATGTCACAATGAGGAGCCAAGGATATATATTTGAATGCATGCGCTCCATGACCAATTTTCGATATTGGTGTGTTCCCAGTGCACTTATACAATTTGTTGGTTCAATTCCTTGCGTTCAAGTAACGGTTTGTGAAACAAACATTTGAGACTCATTAGACTATTTCCTTAGATTTATTAAATCATTGACTACAAAGCAGAACAAAAGTGACCAAATTAGTCAAAAATAGCAAGAATCCGGTCTTCCTCCTAACCACCACAAAAACGCCTTGTTGTACTACGCTTTTTGGATTGAGTTGGATAATTCAACAAATTGGTAGACTAAATAGGTCAAGAAATCCCTAGTGGTTTGTGATTGTGAAACCCACTCAAAAACATAAAATCTAGAAAAATTTATAATTTGTAAAAATAAATTTATAATTTGTAAAAATATCACGGTGCGATGTGTAACTCGTGTCGTGAAAAATAATTAAAAAAGTTTTAATCACGTCACAATCATCATAATTGCGACACAAATTTTTGCCTAAAAAATCATGCAATTCTTCGACCAAATTCTTTTTGTTATAACCCCACATTTAGTCTCTATCGTCCTGTCTTTTCAGAAAGGATTGATTTATTGATAATTAGATACAACAATAATAATTGAAATCTATTCTTGATTGCACGAAAACTTGATGGGTAATTGAAAATCTATAAAATATACTTGAAAGTCATTACTTTGGATATTAACACCAAAAACTTGAAAACTTGCGTATAATCGATATACATTTGCAAATACAAATCTTGTTTTCCATTTATCATTCCTAACAAACCAAACTAACTATCTACACTAAGTAGTGAACCTGATCAATAATTGCATAGCTTAGGTAAGTACGGATATCAAACACATTGAAAACAAAAATATATTAACATATTAGTATCTTCTTATTAATCAATCTTAAAATAAAAAATTTATACGAGAATTAAATAGTGTCACTAGCATAATCATATAAATAATCAAATAAACATAACAACGATAATTGCATCGATAACATAAGTTGAAGATACTAATACTTATATTTATCCGTCATAGTTCGATCAATTAATATTCTTTAAATGATATTGCTAGGTTATCCAACAATTTCTAAATTTATTAACTTCATGTTAATTTCATTAATCTTATTATTCTAAGTTGTCTACCACCAATAATAACTCTCTAAATATTGTGTTTAGTATTATCATATTATGAAATGACCCAATATGTATGATCGGTCCCAGGGTTAATGGCGACTTACTAAAATTTCCAAGTTAATGGAATAGTCACAAATATTAATTTCTAACTCTATTATGAACATAATAAATTAAATAACTCTCAATACCAAATATAATCAATCAAACAAATTAGGTTTTCACAAATAGCAAACAATCATAAAGTGTTTAATCCAAAATCTTGAAAAGAGTGTATAAGTAATCAATTAACTAACTATAGAAAGAAAAAGTTGACAAGTTGAAAACATAATGATTTTTTCTCTTAATCTTCATATTTCTACATCTATATCTGTCTACCGGCTAATATAACCTTTTAGACTCTCAAAACGGTACTCTATTTGTTGTATTCTTCTTAATTTCAGGCGATACTATGCTTTGGACGAATTGTGAGTTTTATTTATTGTTTTTCATAATCGACTTTAATTACGTCGTGATTTGGAAATCTCGCCATGATTTGGAATTCGTGGCACAAAATAATAAACTGAAATATCTTCAGAACCATCATATTTCTGTCCATGCTTAACTTCGGTTGTGTTGCTTAATCTTCAAGCTACTAGAATACGTCCAGAGTGTTCCTTTCCAGCTACTATATCACCAACATCTTATTTTCAGCTGTAAAATATAAATACGAATAAATAAAGTATGTTTTTTATTTTAATTATAAAAATAGTTATAAATATTTCTTAAAATATGTTTAATGTAGCACATATCAATGCATGTAATCTTTTATTATTATTATTATTATTATTATTATTATTATTATTATTATTATTATTATTATTATTATTATTTTCTTTTAACAAAATTCTAGCTCTAAAAATCGTAACTTTATGTTTCGATGTTTTAGATTTAATTATTTAAAGTAACTAATATATTTTTAACACGGAAGGGAAATATGATAATTAGATATATATTTAATTTAAAACGAGCACTTTCGGAAACCAGGATCAGTAACTTAGGGTGAGTATTTTATAAGATAAGTAAACACGATTGATGCTCATTTGGTTGTAGGTTTTAAAAGTGATGTAATGAGGCATGAAAATATACTTATCATGGATACTCATTTCAGTGAAGAACTCTTGTTTACTATCATAATTTTGTTCTTGAGAGTGTTAAGTTAAATAAATAATACAAATTCCATATTTACGTATAATTATGAATTAGTACCAAAAAAAGCATATTCGATGGGTCCATTAATTAATTTTTGGACTTCAAACATCCAAATGCATTATGTAACAACTCTTTTTATCTTTCCGCTCTCCTCAACGGGCAATCTACAACCATTTATAGATGGTTTATTCTGTCAAATATTACCCATAGTATTAAATATAATTTTACACGAAAACTGATTTATGTCTCCACTCTCTAGACTATGTGATGACGTTTATTAACAAAACCTCTACCAAGACGTAACAAAATCTCTGGTCCGTCACACCACCGGCGAAAACAATGCACCTGTCAAAAAATAGGATTTTTACGGTTGATTATATATATATATATATATATATATATATATATATATATATATATATATATATATATATATATATATATATATATATATATATATATATATATATATATATATATATATATATATATATATATATATCAAGTTTGTAAAAATCGTTTGACGGGTGTTAAGAGATTAATCGGTCTTGGCGGAGATTAATCGAGGATTAATCGGGAACCATAGATAATTAATAAATATTAAAATTAATTAAATATTAATATATCTTAAAAAAAACAAGTACTTTAAAATTAGAAAATAAGAAAAATTGTAATTTGGAAATTTGGAAATACAAAAATATGAACATTTTGGTATAATATTTGAAATTTTGAAAATTTGAAAATTTTGGAGTAAAAAAAGAAAGTTGGTTTTTTGAAATTTTAAAATTTTTTTTGACCTTTTTTTTCTTTTTTTTTTTTTGACTTTTTTCGACTTTTTTGATTTTTGTTGACTTTTGCTGACCGATTAATCCCGCCAAGGCCGATTAATCATGTCAAGCCCGATTAATCCTAAATTCCCGATTAATGCCCTAATTCTCGACGGTTAGAGAACACCAAACGATTAATCGCCGATTAATCCCGATTTCTGCAACCATGATATATATATATATATATATATATATATATATATATATATATATATATATATATATATATATATATATATATATATATATATATATATATATATATATATATATATATATATATATATATATATATATATATAGGCTTAGATTATTTTGTTTAGAGTATCTAGTGTTTTATTGTATGCATAAATGTAAGCCAATCAAATTTACATATTTTAAAAAAGTGATTAATATATATATTATTGAATTAAATATAATTGAAAAATATCATCTTAATTAATTATAAGGGTAATTCAGTCAATTGATATATATTTAATAAAGGAAAATTGTATTTTCTAAGGGATCATAGATTCTATTAATTTCAAAAATCCGATTTTAAGAATTATAATTATTTTAATTCGGACATTTTGACAGAATATGTTCATGAGTATATTCAAAATTAAAAATATTCTTGAACCATAAATAATAAAAATATTCTTGAACCTATTTCTTGATCATGAATTTAAAAACTTCTTGTAGAATAACAAATTATTGAACAATCACTAGAAGAATAAAATCAAAAAAATACATTATTTCTTATAGAATACAGGTAAAAATTGTTAATAATTACATTTATTGTTAAAGAATAAAACTAAAAAACATTCAAAAACAGAAAGAATACATCAAAATCTAACAACGACTAATACATTCTAAAAGAATAATGTGGTCCGTTTCAATTTTGTGGTCCGTTATTCAAGCATCAACTTCTATGATTCCAACAGAATTGGAATTCGACATTTCATTCCAACAAAATTGGAATTTGTGATTTCATCATCATTTTCCCGGCTCTGTAAGTAATCAACATCTCCAACATATTCAGTGATTATTGTCCAGTCTTTGATACATTTATCTTGCCTATATCTACAATCATATAACAAAACAAATCTTTTTATCTAATCAAGCAATAAAACATATTCACTTGGACTATATGGGTAACAATCTCCTTTTCTTCTTTTATGCAATTAAGCTACTTTTTCGCCTCCTTTTCTTGCCTATATCTACAATCATATAACAAAACAAATCTTACCAATCTTTTTCTCTAATAAAGCAATAAAACATAAACAACATGAATAAATGATCTCTCTTATCTACCTTGACAAAATTCTTC
The DNA here is from genome assembly GCF_002870075.4 of Lactuca sativa. Taxonomy (NCBI): domain Eukaryota; kingdom Viridiplantae; phylum Streptophyta; class Magnoliopsida; order Asterales; family Asteraceae; genus Lactuca; species Lactuca sativa. The sequence continues at coordinate 76,059,403 of NC_056628.2, forward strand.
ACCTGATGTAGAGGACCTTTGGATGCGGAAAAAATCAATGATATTTGTTTGAACCAACGGAAATCCTGGGTACAGAACAAGAAATGACATTGTTAAAGGTGAACCAATCACTACTGGACTAAACATGATGTACACAGACAGCAATGCATATAATTCAAAGGCTTGTATCCTAGAAATTAGGGGTTGTTCCTAGTCAAGAATTTACCATGAGATTATACCCTATCGGCTACCTGGATTATCATTCACATTATCAAGCGAATCAATTGCCTTGGTGTATGAGAAGAATTCCATGGAATGTAATTACATTTATTACTGTAAAGTATTTGAATCAGACAGCTGGGGCAAAGTCCTTAGATGTAGGGTTTAATTGGGGATCTTCGCATTTCAAGCTACTATTATAAAATTGAGCATTGGATGAATCAACATCTATGAATTAGTTCATTACTTTACAACAGAAAAACCCCTTTAGCTGTAAATCCGAAAAATCTTAAACCTAAACCATAACATGCAATGTGACAAAATGCAAGTCAACTTAAATTGAAAAAGAAAAAAGACATACTTGAAATGGTCTTCCGATTGGTGGAACAAGAACGACAGAACTAGGAGCTGATCGGAACAAAAGCAAGAATAGGTCTGAGGCAGAATAAGTGAAAACCTCGGTCACACTGGTCGCACAATAGGAGCTCTGATCCATAGTCACCTGACCCACATTCCTCACATCTCACAGCCAGAGAAGAACAATTGAAGAAAGCATGAGTGAGAACGAAGACGACGTGTGCATCGATTCAGTTGCTAAGGTTTATGTCCTTGTCGCTTGTTCTAGCACTTCAAGTAAGAGCATTACAGAGAGTGTCCATGGGGTCGTTGTCAAAAAGGGTTGATTAGGGTTACGGTTTTACCTTAATTATAGTATATTATCTGTGGAAAGTATTTATCAAATTACCTATTTACCCTTATTTATTTATTTATTTATTTATTTAATTATTTATTTATTTAATTATTTATTTTTATTTTAAATTTTGATTGGCCCACATTTATGCATACGATAACACAATACTTAGTTTAAACAATGAACCTAGCTCTCTCTCTCTCTCTCTCTCTATATATATATATATATATATATATATATATATATATATATATATATATATATATTAGTTGTGAGACCCATTTATTACATGTGTTAATTTAAAAAAAAAGTTAAATATCAATGTCTAAATAATTAAGAACTTTCAATTTATAAATAACTAAGAAAAATAATGAATTAGTAAAATTAAAATGTTTTTTATCTTTTAAATTTAAACAAATAATTTAAATAAATAAACAAAAGAAACCAATAAACTTTAATTTAAAATTTTAAAAATTAAAATGTTAGCTCATTAATAAAATTGATATCTATTTATTACTATATTTATTTCAATTATTACATTGAATTATTATATGGAATTCAATAAATTAGGAAAATCTCAAAAATGACATGTGGAAAAAAATTTAATTCAAAATTACCACAAATTGACATTTGTCAAATTGAAGGAGAGCATGTCATGTGACAAAAAACTTCTTTATTTATTAGGAGGATGAGACCATTTAAACGACATAGTTTTAAACAAAACAAATCCAATTTCATTATCTCTTTGTTTTGTTTTAATAGAATACAATTGAATTAAGTTCCTTTATTGAATGAAAAAAATGAATTATATATATATTTTTATTGCAAATAATTATTGAAGTTTATAAAGAAAATAAAAAACCAATATTTTTTAAAGAATATAACTCAAGCGTTTTGTCTTTCAATTGAAAAACTATATCTAATGATTTTGCGAAAAGCTTGATTGAGTTATGACATGTGTAACACCAAGAATTTAAAAATAATTTTTCGCATTTTATAAAGGCAAAATCCATTTAGTATTCATAAAAACATCATTGTTTGTAATTCATTTCATAACATATAAAAACCCCAAGATCACATAATATAAAATCCCGCGTGTGTGCACTGATCAGGCCGGCGCCTTCCCGCGATCCGCACTAGTACCTGAAACAAATAACATCAAACACTGTAAGCACAAAGCTTAGGTAGTTCCCCAAAATACCACATAACACACATATTAGCAACTCGAGGCTATAACTCTGTGGGTCCGTGCACCCATACTCTGTGAACCCTCAGGTTCTAACTCTGTAAACAAGCATAGCATAAATCACATAGAAGAATGCAGTGCAACACATAACATACATATAGCATACAAATACTCTGATCACATAACTCTGGTTACCTACTCAAGGTAAAGTATAGTGAGAAGACTCACCTCGCGTGTCTCGATATCTCACAATCCTGGGAATCCCTCGTGCCCGATTCTCCGAGCTCTAATCCACCTATAACATCATATGTCCCTAGTTAACACTTTATATCTCTAATGTTGACTATCCCTAAGAAGTCAACACAGGTCCACTCTGGTCAACGGTCAACGGTCAACGGTCAACTTTGACCGGACTCGGCGAGCGCTAGGGCGACTCGGCGAGTCTAGACGTTCTCACCAACTCTCTAAGATTCCCTTTCTACACGTCGAGTATCCCCCCTGACTTGACGAGTTCCTCCTGGAAGAATCGCGGGGCCACCCCGACTCAACTCGCCGAGTCTGAAGAACAACTCGGCGAGTCCCAGTTCGACTCAGACCACCTGTTAACCCCCTTCTAACTCGCCCTGACTCACCGATCCAACCCATAACCCGGACAGGACCATTCTACGGCAATCTTCAAGCTACTCGCCGAGTCTGTTCATCGGACTCGGCGAGTCCATGCCATGCAACCGCTCAAACTGCTTTCTAAGGTCAGATCTGCTCCGGCAATTCATAGGTCTGGCCTTCCTAGACTGGTTCATCACGTAAAGTCCTTATTTCGGTGCTCATAATACACCCCATGACTCGTAATTGACGTTATGACCTAAGGCATAAGGATTCCAATCCAAAACCTCCATTGATTCCAGAAAGCTCAGGCATGGGACACTCTGGACTTCCAAGGGTCCCGATATAGGGTTCCAATCGTTTGGGGGACTAGGGAAGCACTCAATTTAGCCACAAAAGGGTTCAATAAACCCTAAATCCATATACACATCAACATATTAGGGAACAACTCGAAAATATTACCTGAATAACGTTGCTCTGTGTTCCCAACTCTTAGAATATAGCTTCTCCTGTTGTTCCCTTAACCAAGCCTCCTCTTCCTTGCAAAATAACACTTCCAAGATCAATAATGGTCTTCTACCTTGCTCCAGATGCTCACAATCGAATTAGGGTTTCACTCAAAGGGATGGGGTGAACAATGACGGCCATAAGGCCCCTTATATATGGCCCAAACCTGGGAAGTTAGGGTTTTGCTAAACAGTACGGACTCGCCGAGTCCATATCCGGACTCGCCGAGTCCATATCCGGACTCGCCGAGTCCAGTCGCGAACCCGCGACCAGATCCGCGATCCTACTCGGCGAGTCTGAGCTCCAACTCGCCGAGTCCCCTCTTAAAACACCCAAAATCATAAATATAACGATACCTAGAATTCCGGGCTATTACAACTCTCCCCCACTAGGACTAGACTTCGCCCTCGAAGTCTCACTCTGAAAATAACTCCGGATGCTGCTCCCACATCTCACGCTCCGGCTCCCAGGTCATTTCTGATCCCTTCCGGTGCTGCCACTGAACTACCACCAGAGGTATCTCCTTATTCCTCAGAACCTTGATCTTCCGATCTCTGATGGCCACTGGTCTCTCGGCATAATTCAGACTCGCATCCACCTGAATGTCCTCTAATGGAACCACTGCCGACTCATCGGCTATACACTTTCTCAATTGCGACACATGAAAAGTGTCGTGGATCTGTCTCAATTCCGTTGGCAACTCCAAACGGTAGGCCACCCGGCCTACCCTCGCAATCACACGAAAAGGCCCAGTATACCGGGGCCCCAACTTGCCCCTCTTCCTGAATCGAATCACTCCTTTCCAAGGAGAGACATTTAGGAGTACGAAGTCGCCGACCTGAAACTCAAGCTCGGACCGGCGTCTGTCTGCATAACTTTTCTGTCGGCTCTGGGCGGTCAATAACCTCTGTCTGACCTGCTGAATCTGCTCTGTCGTCTGAAACACGATCTCTGTACTGCCCATCACTCTCTGTCCCACCTCTCCCCAACAAATGGGGGTCCGACACCTCCTACCATACAACAGCTCAAAGGGCGGCATACCGATGCTCGAATGATGGCTGTTGTTGTAGGAAAACTCCGCCAAGGGCAAATACGCATCCCAGCTACCCCCAAAATCCAACACACACGCCCGAAGCATGTCTTCGAGCGTCTGAATCGTCCGCTCACTCTGACCGTCTGTCTGGGGATGATATGCGGTACTAAAATGCAATCTAGTACCCAACTCCTCATGAAATTTCTTCCAGAATCTGGAAGTGAAACGCACATCACGATCTGAAACAATCGAGATCGGCACCCCATGCCGAGATACTACTTCTTTCACATACACCTCCGCCAATTTCTCTGCTGAAGAACTCTCACTAATGGCAAGGAAGTGAGCGCTCTTCGTCAATCTGTCTACAATCACCCAAATTGCATCAACTCCTCTGGCAGTCCTTGGCAATTTGGTGATGAAATCCATAGTGATCTGTTCCCACTTCCACTCGGGAACCTCCAATGGCTGCAACTTGCCATGCGGTCTCTGGTGCTCGACCTTAACCCTACGGCAGGTCAAGCACCTCTCGACAAACCACGTGACGTCCCTCTTCATGCAGGACCACCAATATTCTCTCCTCAAATCCAAATACATCTTTGTAGCCCCGGGATGGATCGAGAATTTCGATCGATGTGCCTCCTCCATCAAAGTAGTACGCGTACCGCCCACAAATGGTACCCAAATCCGACCCTGGAAGGTCATCAACCCTCGAACATCCGTAACAAACTCTGAAACCAAACCAACGAACCGTTCCCTCTTCTGCATCTCCGGTTGCATAGCCTCAGACTGTGCCCCACGAATGGCATCCAGTACTGGAGCTATCACGGTCAACCTCAAACATACATTTCGTAGTGGAGTGCTCTCCCCCTTACGGCTCAACGCATCTGCTACCACATTAGCTTTGCCCGGGTGGTACAGGATCTCGCAATCATAATCCTTGACCACATCCAACCACCTCCTCTGACGCATGTTTAGGTTGGGCTGATCCATCAAGTACTTCAAACTCTTATGGTCCGTGTATATCGTGCAACGAACCCCATACAAGTAATGACGCCAAATCTTGAGGGCGAACACTACCGCCCCCAGCTCTAGATCATGCGTGGGATATCTCGCCTCGTGAGGCTTCAGTTGCCTCGATGCATATGCTATTACATGCCCTCTTTGCATCAGAACTGCACCCAACCCCGAAATAGATGCATCACAATAAACTACAAAATCCTCCATCCCTTCCGGGAGAGCTAACACCGGGGCTTCGCACAATCTCTGGCGAAGTGTCTCAAAAGAGGTCTGCTGCTCGGGTCCCCATGAGAATGCAACCCCCTTTCGGGTCAATCTAGTGAGTGGCACTGCAATTCTATAGAAGTCCTTAATAAATCTCCGATAATACCCTGCCAACCCAAGGAAACTCCTGATCTCAGAGGGTGACTTCGGCACCTCCCAACTCATCACCGCCTCAACCTTGGTCGGATCGACCAATATTCCTTCCTGATTAACAAGATGTCCTAGGAATTGGACCTCCCGCAACTAGAAGTCACACTTGGAGAACTTTGCATAAAGCTTCTCCGATCTCAAAACCCCAAGGACCTCCCTCAAATGCTCCTCATGATGCTCTCTAGATCTCGAATACACCAAAATATCATCGATAAATACAATCACTGACCGATCCAACATCGGCCTACATACCCTGTTCATGAGGTCCATGAACACAGCCGGGGCGTTGGTGAGCCCAAAAGGCATCACCACAAACTCATAATGCCCATATCGCGTCCTGAATGTTGTCTTCTGTACGTCCTCATCCCGCACTCTCACTTGATGATATCCCGACCTCAAGTCGATCTTGGAAAACCAAGATGCTCCATGCAACTGATCAAATAAATCGTCGATCCTCGGTAATGGGTAACGGTTCTTGACCGTCAACTTGTTCAACTCCCGGTAATCAATGCACATCCGGTGTGAACCATCTTTCTTCTTGACGAACAGAATAGGTGCTCCCCACAGCGAGCTGCTCGGCCGAATGAATCCCTTCCCCATCAACTCCTGAAGCTACGAGGATAACTCTTGCATCTTTGGAGGTGCAAGACGATAAGGCACCTTAGCGATAGGTGCGGCCCCCGGAACCAAATCAATACCAAACTCCACTTGCCTCACCGAAGGTACTCCCGGCAGCTCCTTGGGAAAGACATCTGGAAACTCACGCACCACCGGTACCTCCTCAACTGAACTCGGTCTCTCGGAAGTCGCTCGCGTATCCATCACATACGCCATAAAACCCTTACAGCCCTGCTGTAGACACTGCCTCGCCCTAGCGGCCGAACAAAAGGCCGATCCCGAACGTGTACCCTCGCCGTACAACGAAAGAACTCCCCCACTATGGTCTCGTATAGTCACCAACTGACGCTCACAGTCGATGACTGCGCCGAATCGGCTCAACCAGTCCATGCCCACAATGACACAGACGTCACCCATCGCGATAGGAATCAGGTCAATCGGAAACTCAACCCCGAAAATCTCTAACACACATCCCCGGAAAACCCCCGTGGCACAAATCACCCTATCATCAGCTATGGAAACTCTCAGAGGCCGACTCAATGCCTCACGACTAACACTGATATGCTGACTAAAGGCCAAAGATACAAAAGACCGACTCGCACCCGAGTCAAACAACACTAAAGTAGGCACAAAATTCACAAGGAAGGTACCTACGCATAACCTAATATAAGCATAATATTTCAACATCAATATAAATACATGAAAGGAAACGTACCAGCCACCACATCGGGCGCAGCGCGGACTTCCTCCGCAGTCAACTGGAAGGCTCTCCCTCGAGCTCTCGGTGCCTCGGTCTTCATAGGCCGACTCTCTGTAGCTCTGATGGCGGCAGGAGCAGATCCCTGGAGTGCTCCGCGCAGCTGCGGACACTCAGCCTTCCGGTGTCCAGTCTGGTTGCAGTGAAAGCACACTGCAAACCCCTTGGGGCAGTCCTTGGCCATGTGCCCCTCCTTGCCACATTTGTAGCAAGACCCCGCTCGACAAACTCCGTCATGACCCTTGCCGCACTTTCCGCAGGTGCGGCCCTTCTGGCTTCCTGGTCTGGGATCAGCAGGCTTGGACCGCTTGGCGGCCGGCTGCGACTGTGCCGGTCGCTGATCCCTCCCCTGAGACTCCGCCTCCTCCCTGGCCTGAGTCTCAAGCTCGATCTCCTTCTTCCGGGCATTTGCCTGAAGCTCGGCAAATGTCCGGTACGAGGAGTTCGCAGCGAACTCCCGAATATCCCGCCTCAAGATGCTCAAGTAGCGGCTCATACGTGCCTGCTCAGTGGACACGTGCTCAGGGCAAAACATCGCCCTCTCGTGGAACATCCTCGTGATTGTTGTAACAGACTCAGTACCCTGCTTGAGGGTTAGAAACTCCTGTGCTAAACGCTCCCTCTCCACCTGGGGAACGTACTCATCTCGAAACATGGTGGTGAACCTCTCCCAGGTCACCGCAGAAAGCTCAGCAGGCGTATAATGCGCCGTCGCAAACTTCCACCAGTCCTTCGCTCCCAAGCGAAGCTGGTTCAGCGCGAACCGGACCTTCAAATGCTCAGGAGACGAGCAAGTGAAGAAGCACCCCTCAATTAGATATCCACCTCATCGCTGCCACCGGATCCTGGGCCCCATCAAACTCTGGTGGTTTTGTGTTGCTGAATTCCCGGAATAGTAACGCATCCCCACCCTGCGGCCTTGCAGCAGTCACCGCTGCGGTAGCCGCTGCAGCAATAGCCTCAGTAAGAGCGGCATAACGCTCGTCGAACGTCTCAATCAGCGTGGTCTTTATGGACCCAAACATCTCCGGAATCTCTGCCCTGATGGCTGCAGCTACCTCCTCCTGGATGATCCGGCGGATATCCTCCTCACTAGTACCACTGCTCTCGGACGTGAAACGTGTCCTCACCATGATCTACCGCTGAAATACGACATACAATAAATTTAGAATCCCGACGAACACACTCACACTCGTCAACTCTTTCCTCCTTGATTCTTGGCATTCCAAAGATTCTTACTTGGGCTGCACCCCGCTCCGGTGCTTCCAGTAGTACGGGCCCAATACTACTGTCCGCACCGCACCAGAATACACTCCAAGTCCTCCTCTTCGGATTCCAGGTCTCAAGTACTCTATCATGCATAGACCACTCTCTAATAGATCTCTCATAAGTCCCTCGCTGCTACCTACTCACTCTCAAGCATCTCATAGCAGCTCACCTCTCCCTAGGCTAAGGCATCACAAATCAGGCCAATCTAGTTCTAATAGCAATGCCTAGCCTACTCTAGCATGCAGATACATCATATCAATATTAACATCACATAATGTAAGGGTATTTTGGGAAATCACCGTTCGGGCGCGGGCTGATCGTACACACATCTCTTGCTCTGCGTCTTTTCAAAAAATCTTTTAAATCTTTTGAAAATTACATCTCAAATCCTCAGTTTGAGTTCAAATACGCCTGAAGGTGTACTCGAATCCCTCAAACCAAGGCTCTGATACCAAATTGTAACACCAAGAATTTAAAAATAATTTTTCGCATTTTATAAAGGCAAAATCCATTTAGTATTCATAAAAACATCATTGTTTGTAATTCATTTCATAACATATAAAAACCCCAAGATCACATAATATAAAATCCCGCGTGTGTGCACTGATCAGGCCGGCGCCTTCCCGCGATCCGCACTAGTACCTGAAACAAATAACATCAAACACTGTAAGCACAAAGCTTAGTGAGTTCCCCAAAATACCATATAACACACACATTAGCCACTCGAGGCTATAACTCTGTGGGTCCGTGCACCCATACTCTGTGAACCCTCAGGTTCTAACTCTGTAAACAAGCATAGCATAAATCACATAGAAGAATGCAGTGCAACACATAACATACATATAGCATACAAATACTCTGATCACATAACTCTGGTTACCTACTCAAGGTAAAGTATAGTGAGAAGACTCACCTCGCGTGTCTCGATATCTCACAATCCTGGGAATCCCTCGTGCCCGATTCTCCGAGCTCTAATCCTCCTATAACATCATATGTCCCTAGTTAACACTTTATATCTCTAATGTTGACTATCCCTAAGAAGTCAACACAGGTCCACTCTGGTCAACGGTCAACGGTCAACTTTGACCGGACTCGGCGAGCGCTAGGGCGACTCAGCGAGTCTAGACGTTCTCACCAACTCTCTAAGATTCCCTTTCTACACGTCGAGTATCCCCCCTGACTCGACGAGTTCCTCCTGGAAGAATCGCGGGGCCACCCCGACTCAACTCGCCGAGTCTGAAGAACAACTCGGCGAGTCCCAGTTCGACTCAGACCACCTGTTAACCCCCTTCTAACTCGCCCTGACTCACCGATCCAACCCATAACCCGGACATGACCATTCTACGGCAATCTTCAAGCTACTCGCCGAGTCTGTTCATCGGACTCGGCGAGTCCATGCCATGCAACCGCTCAAACTGCTTTCTAAGGTCAGATCTGCTCCGGCAATTCATAGGTCTGGCCTTCCTAGACTAGTTCATCACGTAAAGTCCTTATTTCGGTGCTCATAATACACCCCGTGACTCGTAATTGACGTTATGACCTAAGGCATAAGGATTCCAATCCAAAACCTCCATTGATTCCAGAAAGCTCAGGCATGGGACACTCTGGACTTCCAAGGGTCCCGATATAGGGTTCCAATCGTTTGGGGGACTAGGGAAGCACTCAATTTAGCCACAAAAGGGTTCAATAAACCCTAAATCCATATACACATCAACATAGGAGGGAACAACTCGAAAATATTACCTGAATAACGTTGCTCTGTGTTCCCAACTCTCAGAATATAGCTTCTCCTGTTGTTCCCTTAACCAAGCCTCCTCTTCCTTGCAAAAATAACACTTCCAAGATCAATAATGGTCTTCTACCTTGCTCCAGATGCTCACAATCGAATTAGGGTTTCACTCAAAGGGCTGGGGTGAGCAATGACGGCCATAAGGCCCCTTATATATGTCCCAAACCTGGGAAGTTAGGGTTTCGCTAAACAGCGCGGACTCGCCGAGTCCATATCCGGACTCGCCGAGTCCAGTCGCGAACCTGCGACCAGATCCGCGATCCTACTCGGCGATTCTGAGCTCCAACTCGCCGAGTCCCCTCTTAAAACACCCAAAATCATAAATATAACGATACCTGGAATTCCGGGCTGTTTCAACATGTTCTTTTTTTTTATCTTTTATTCTATTAGTTTCATTTAGAATTTAGTAGAGTTGATTAAATACTCACGAGTTTTAATTAAGTTTTTAGACAGTGAAGAAAAAGATGTCACACCCCCGAACCAGACGCCAGAAACGTCCGAGGGCTCATGTGACTTAATTGAATACCATCACAATGATTATACATGAATCATAACATCATTCATCACCATGCATTGAAATATTACAACCGATATTGTTTACATTCAGTACATTGTTTTAAACATTATAATTTCATAACATAAACCGTTTGATCATTAATCTAAGCAAAACACCATGATATAACTTGATACATATTCTTCTATTTACCTGTTACCTGAAAATACAAGTTATTTTGAAAACGGTCAACATATGAAATGTTGGTGAGTTCATAAGTAATGTTATGGAAAATGATTTTTGTGAAGTTTGAAAACCCAGAAAATCCGATATTTTCTGAAAAGAGTATTTTTTATAAAAAGTGTGAAGATCCGTAAGTATGCTTGTCGATTTTGAAAACATGAATAATTGTTGAACTTTGTATACATCACGTAGGTTAAAATGTTGAACTCCACGGGAAAACCCAATGTTTTCCCAATGCGTAAATTACATTGTTTATTGTTATACCGATACGACGATTGTTTTTGATTACCCAGGTGACATTGGATTAATTAAGGGTTGTGAGTTGTTACAATCACGCATTATTGAAAATGACTAGTTTATAACTACAATTTATGAACGATCCTTGAGGCATCGTCCATACTACTCACATAATCCAACCACCCTGACTTCTCTTGTTTAACGTCACGAATCTGCTTACTCGGTTTCTCATAGCCCCACAACCGAGGAGAAAGGAGGGTAAGAAGCCTCCTTTGTTTCCATAAGTCATTCAAGGCTATCGGGAATGCGAAAGGCACTTGGCCCGACTCGCATTTGACTTCTCGACTTCGCTAGCAGTACTAATGGACTCTTGGGGCCCAACAACACAATAGAGCTATTAAAGTCCTTTTACATGGAATTAGGTCATAGAAGGCCCATTAACATGTAGGCACGTCCCCTTCGGGCCCAAAGATCATGTTATTGGGCTAGCAAGGCCCAACAAGCACGATTTGAAACTTTCAAGCCCAAAGATTGAATATTGACTCCTCGAAGTTGTCGTGTGTTTATTGAAGTACTACGGTTATTTGATTTTTGTTATGTTATTGATTCGAGACCGAATCAATTCGTTTGGTAACGATATTGGTTGTTGAATGTGTATTCGTTATTACGTTTCGCCGGTAGTCGTGGATCTCGTATTTTTTCTTAGGGATTTATTTGATTAAAAGTAAGATTTTTACCTTTTCACAACCCTTCTTTTATAAAGTTAGCACTTGTAGTCCTTTATATAAAAGAATTTCCACTTTAGTCCTTAAACCATTTTTCTTGACACTTTGGTATCATAACTTGTTGAAAAGACATTTTTAACCAAATTTTGTTTTGTAAACAGCTTTAGTCCTTTCAGAATAATGTTTTCTCGGTTAAAACCCTCAATTTCGCAAATCTTACAGTTTTGGCCCAAAAGAGAAAAATTTTACATTTTTGGTCCGTTTTGAATTTGAAAAGCATTTTTGACCATTGAAATAGTTTTAGTACACTTCAAATCCCTTTTTTTACATAAATCTTCCTTTTCAGCCCCTCAAACTTGAAAATCTCGCATATTGAGGCTTATTGGGCCGAAAAGCCCAAGTTTAGCCCATTAAGTGTAAAATTTAGATTTTTAGTCCTTCAAAAATGTTTTGTTTCAGAAAATTATTATAGAAACTGTTTGGACACTTTTGACCCTCTAGAAACTATAATTTGTCGGTTTGGGCCCTTAGTTTTGCATTTTTAACAATTTAAGCCCAAAAATGGGTTTTATGTGCTTCCCCTCGAACTCATAGTCGGTGTCCGTGTATTCGTCAGGACCGACGTCGTGTGCTTCCCCTTGATTCCCTTCAGGTCCATCTTCAAGCATCCCGTGAGCCACTAAGACTTGATGGAACTGAATACCCTGCTGCTCTCCCTCCATGAAGACTGGGAGAAGGTATATGAATAAACTATCGTTACTCCTATGACTCTACAACTATTGAATTGACTAAACGAATGTTCTCTTCTTGGAGGTAAAGGGGTATGTTTTTAGGTTCCCTAGCTATCACGATCTCCTCAGGACGTGTGATAGTTATACCTTGGAGGGAATGTAGTTGATCAGGCTACATCCACTCCTTGATATGACTAGAACAGTCATGGCTTAACCGAGATACTGGCATTATCTTGTTTGGTTCGGTGTTATGTTCTTTTTCCTAATACAACCAAGGATTTTTTATTGTTATGCTTTACTTGTTTTGTTTAGAGTTGTGTTAGTCCCTATTTTGGTTTATAGTTGCATATCAATGTGTGGTTAGATATGCTAGTTCACTATAAACAGAGCTCTGATACCAACCTGTCACACCCCCGAACCAAACGGCGTAAACGTCCGAGGGCTCTTGTGACTTAATTGAATACCATCACAATGATTATACATGAATCATAACATCATTCATCACCATGCATTGAAATATTACAACCGATATTGTTTACATTCAGTACATTGTTTTAAACATTACAATTTCATAACATAAACCGTTTGATCATTAATCTAAGCAAAACACCATGATATAACTTGATACATATTCTTCTGTTTACCTGTTACCTGAGAATACAAGTTATTTTGAAATCAGTCAACATATGAAATGTTGGTGAGTTCATAAGTAATGTTATGGAAAATGATTTTTGTGAAGTTTGAAAACCCAGAAAATCCGATATTTTCTGAAAAGAGTATTGTTTATAAAAAGTGTGAAGATCCGTAAGTATGCTTGTCGATTTTGAAAACATGAATAATTGTTGAACTTTGTATACATCACGTAGGTTAAAATGTTGAACTCCACGGGAAAACCCGATGTTTTTCCAATGCGTAAATTACATGACTTGTTTATTGTTATACCGATACGACGATTGTTTTTGATTACCCAGGTGACATTGGATTAATTAAGGGTTGTGAGTTGTTACAATCACGCATTATTGAAAATGACTAGTTTATAACTACAATTTATGAACGATCCTTGAGGCATCGTCCATACTACTCACATAATCCAACCACCCTGACTTCTCTTGTTTAACGTCACGAATCTGCTTACTCGGTTTCTCATAGCCCCACAACCGAGGAGAAAGGAGGGTAAGAAGCCTCCTTTGTTTCCATAAGTCATTCAAGGCTATCGGGAATGCGAAAGGCACTTGGCCCGACTCGCATTTGACTTCTCGACTTCGCTAGCAGTACTAATGGACTCTTGGGGCCCAACAACACAATAGAGCTATTAAAGTCCTTTTACATGGAATTAGGTCATAGAAGGCCCATTAACATGTAGGCACGTCCCCTTCGGGCCCAAAGATCATGTTATTGGGCTAGCAAGGCCCAACAAGCACGATTTGAAACTTTCAAGCCCAAAGATTGAATATTGACTCCTCGAAGTTGTCGTGTGTTTATTGAAGTACTACGGTTATTTGATTTTTGTTATGTTATTGATTCGAGACCGAATCAATTCGTTTGGTAACGATATTGGTTGTTGAATGTGTATTCGTTATTACGTTTTGCCGGTAGTCGTGGATCTCGTATTTTTTCTTAGGGATTTATTTGATTAAAAGTAAGATTTTTACCTTTTCACAACCCTTCTTTTATAAAGTTAGCACTTGTAGTCCTTTATATAAAAGAATTTCCACTTTAGTCCTTAAACCATTTTTCTTGACACTTTGGTATCATAACTTGTTGAAAAGACATTTTTAACCAAATTTTGTTTTGTAAACAGCTTTAGTCCTTTCAGAATAATGTTTTCTCGGTTAAAACCCTCAATTTCGCAAATCTTACAGTTTTGGCCCAAAAGTGAAAAATTTTACATTTTTGGTCCGTTTTGAATTTGAAAAGCATTTTTGACCATTGAAATAGTTTTAATACACTTCAAATCCCCTGTTTTACAGAAATCTTCCTTTTTAGCCCCTCAAACTTGAAAATCTCGCATATTGAGGCTTATTGGGCCGAAAAGGCCAAGTTTAGCCCATTAAGTGTAAAATTTAGATTTTTAGTCCTTCAAAAATGTTTTGTTTCAGAAAATTATTATAGAAACTGTTTGGACACTTTTGACCCTCTAGAAACTATAATTTGTCGGTTTGGGCCCTTAGTTTTGCATTTTTAACAATTTAAGCCCAAAAATGGGTTTTATGTTCAAGCATGTTCATCCTAACCATATGAGTTATTTTTCTTGACTTGATTAGGGTAAAATAGTTTAATTTATGTTTATTTCCTTCCCTATGTTTTAGATCTCGGTTTTTACATACTTTTTGGATAACATTTTCATCACAACACATGATATCACACACAAACATGCATCAAATCACACATAGCATACATTTACACATAGATCTACACATTTACTTGTATTCTCCCTCATAAAAACTCATAAAAATCAAAAAGAAAGGGGTATGAAGCTCACCTTGAGTTGTGGATCGGTTTTGAAGAAGATTTGGAGAAGTTTGGTGCTATTTGCAGCCTTAGCAAGTTCCTTGGATGGATCTCGACTTAGTGGGTTCTAAGATGCAAGATCATGAACTTGAATGGATTAAGAGTTTAATTTTGATGAAAAGAAGTGAGTTAGATCATAGATTTAAGCACCAACTTACTTGAATGATGATTTTTATGGAAGAAATCCCTTGAACACCCCTTAGATCTCGAAAATTTGGAGAGAATGGAGAGAGAGTTTCTTTGAGAGAATTTTGAATGAATTGTGTGTGTGTGTGTTTGGTTTCGGCCGAGAGCAAGAAAAGAGAGGAGAGAAGAGTGGTTCTTGAATTGATTTGCATGAAAACATGAGATGGTGCATGGGAATCCTATAGACAAATATGAGGTGGCATAGGAAAGTCAACTCTCCTTCTTTGGTTGGGCTTGGGCCGAAATTTGGGGAGAAAAGATGAGGATTGGGCCTTGTATGCTAAAGCCCAATTTTCATGGTTATGTTGAGTGATTTTTGGTCCAAATAATTATAAATGTGATTTTTGTGACCCATGAAGGCTAAATTAAGTTAATTATGGCCCAATATGGTTCATTAAATTAATTTATTTCATTCTAGGCCCAATATGGCCCAAAATATTGAAACAAATGGAAGTGGGTCCAATTAGAGCTCATTTAAGAGTTCTAAGCCCAAGATAGTCCAATTGGAAGCTTATGGGCCCATTGGGCCCAATAAGGAAATCCTAATCGTTAAACAAGGATTTTCTAAGGTTTCCAATTGCTTGTTGACTATTTGTAATGCTTGTATGAAGTGTTTGATTGAAATTTTGTTGTCATAGAGTAAGTATCATACATGCTTTCATGTCTTTAATTCATAATTGGCATAAGTGTTGTAGTTACAAGGCACAAAAATTTCTAGTTGTGACATCATCCCCCCGTTAGAGGGAATTTCGCCCCGAAATTCTTTTGAAAGCTAGATCTGAGAATGCTAGAATAGATGAGGGTACTTTTGCTTCATTTGGTCTTCGCGTTCCCACGTGAATTCTGGCCCACGCTTTGTGTTCCACCGTACTTTCACGATCGGGATGCGACTTTGCTTAGTACGCTTCACCTCCCTGTCCATGATTTCGACTGGTTCTTCCACGAACAGGAGATTCTCATTGATTTCAATTTCGTCAAGGGGAATGACGAGAGTTTCATCTGATAGGCACTTCTTTAGATTGGAAACATGGAACACATGGTGTACACTGCTGAGCTCAGCGGGTAGATGTAGTTTGTACGCCACTGGACCTATTCGGGCAACGATCTCGAAAGGTCCAATGTATTGTGGGTTCAGTTTTCCCCGTTTTCCGAAACGAATGACCCCTTTCCAAGGTGAAACTCTTAACAGTACTCGATCCCCAACCTGAAACTCTAAGGGATTTCGCCGTTTATTAGCGTAGCTCTTTTGTCGGTCGCGCGAGGCTTGTAGTCGAGCTCTGATTTGAACTATCTTTTCTGTTGTTTCACGTATGATCTCCGGTCCCGTTAACGCCTTGTCCGATGCTAGTTCCTTTGCTAGTTGGGTGTCGCCCACCTCAGCCCAACACAATGGTGATCTATACTTACGTCCATATAGCGCTTCGAAAGGAGCGACTTTGATGCTCGAATGGTAACTGTTGTTATACGAGAATTCAACTAAGGGTAAGTGGGTATCCCAAGACTTCCCAAAGTCTATCACACATGCGCGAAGCATGTCTTCGAGCGTCTGGATGGTTCATTCGCTTTGACCGTCCGTTTGTGGGTGATAAGCGGTGCTCATGTCGAGATGGGTTCCAAGTGCTTTCTGAAGTGATTGCCAAAAACATGAAGTGAACCTACTATCGCTATTTGAGATGACAGACACTGGTACTCCGTGAAGCCTCACGATTTCTCGGATGTATATTCATGTCAGTCTCTCCATCTTGTAGGATTCTTTTATTGGCAGGAAATGGGCGGATTTCGTCAGTCGGTCAACTATTACCCATATAGTGTCTAATCCATCTGACGTCTTGGGTAGCTTGATCACAAAGTCCATAGAAATCCCTTCCCATTTCCACTCGGGGATTACTGGTTGCTGTAATAAACCTGAGGGCTTCTAGTATTCCACCTTTACTTTGGCGCAAGTAAGGGACTTACTGACATATGTGGCAATTTTTGCCTTCATGTTAGGCCACCAATAATGTTGTTTAATATCCAAGTACATTTTTTCCGAACCTGGATGGATGGAGTATCGCGTCTTATGAGCTTCATTCATGACTACCTCCCTAAATCCTCCAAGTTTAGGGACCCAAATACGGTTCATGAAATAGTATACTCCGTCCTCTTTTACCTCTAGATTCTTCTCCATTCTGCGTAATGCTTCGCTTGCTCTGTTTTCCGTCTTCATGGCATCTGACTGGGCTACCTTGATCTGAGTGGCTAGGTGAGATTAGATGGTTATTGAGAGAGTTTTTACACGACGATTAGAGTACTCTTTCCGGCTCAAGGCATCGACTACCACATTAGCCTTTCCTGGGTGGTACTTGATTTCGCACTCATAATCGTTTAATAGTTCAACCCATCTTCTTTGTCTCATATTCAACTCTTTTTTATTCAGGATATGTTGGAGACTCTTGTGGTCCGTGAAGATGGTGTACTTCGTACCATAGAGATAATGCCTCCAAATCTTCAGAGAGAAGACCACTGCTCCCAATTCCAGATCGTGGGTTGTATAGTTCACTTCGTGTGTCTTTAGTTGGCGGGAGGCGTAAGCTATCACCTTTCCGTGCTGCATGAGAACGCAACCTAAACCCTGATTTGACGCGTCACAGTAGACCATGAAATCTTCTGTTCCCTCTGGTAGAGATAGTACCGGGGCACTACAGAGTGCTTGCTTCAGAGTTCGGAATGCAACTTCTTGTTTGTCCGTCCATTTGAATGGTATGCCCTTTTTTGTAAGCGAGGTAAGTGGCTTGGCGATCTTAGAGAAGTTCTGAATGAACCTCCTATAGTAGCCTGCTAGGCCTAAGAATTGGCGAATTTCTGTGGGTGTCGTCGGAACTGCCCATCCTTCAACGGATTTGACCGACTAACAACATGACCTAAGAAGTTCACGCTACGAAGCCAGAACTCACACTTGGAGAGTTTTGCGTATAGTTTCTCCGTCCGCAGGGTTTCCAGGATTTGTCGGAGATGTTGGCCGTGCTCTTCTTCGCTTCGGGAATAGACTAGAATGTCGTCAATGAAAACGATAACAAAGTTGTCGAGGAATGGTCGACAGATTCGGTTCATTAGGTCCATAAATGCGGTAGGGGCATTCGTTAGACCGAAGGGCATTACGACAAATTCATAATGTCCGTAACGAGTTCGGAAAGCGGTTTTGGGTATATCCTCTTCCCGGACCTTGAGTTGATGGTATCCAAATCGTAGATCTATCTTAGAGAAGTAACTAGCTCCTTAGAGCTGGTCGAATAGATCGTCGATTCGTGGGAGTGGATAGCGATTTTTGATAGTGAGTTTGTTTAGCTCCGTGTAATTGATGCACATCCTAAAAGATCTGTCCTTCTTTTTGACAAAGAGGACTAAATCTCCTCATGGAGAGTAGCTAGGTCGGATGAATCCTTTGCCCAGGAGTTCGCTGAGTTGGCTGGACAGTTCCTGCATCTCAGCAGGAGCTAGTCGGTAAGGCGATTTAGCGAGGGGAGTTGCTCCTGGAACAAGATCAATTCGGAATTCAACTTGTCTCTCTGGGGGTACTCCAGGAAGATCTTCAAGAAATACATCTGGGAATTCACGTGCTACTGGAATGTCTTGAATGCTAACCTCTTCCTTGGTTTTATCCACTATGTGAGCCAGGAATGTCAAATCGTTCTTTCGCAGATGCTTCTGTGCCTGGATGCACGAGATGAGGCGAAGGTTCGTGCTAGGTTTGTCTCCGTAAATAACTAGGGTTTCGTGATTGGGAAGGTGAAGGCGAACGGCCTTCTCGTGACACATAATTTCAGCATGGTGGGGGCTTAACCAGTCCATGCTAATAATCACATCGAAACTCCTAATGGAAACAGGCATTAAGTCTATTCGAAAGACGTGTTGATTTAGATTTAGGGTACATCCGATGTAGATTTCCCTAGTGGATTCGGTTTTCCCATTGGCCATTTCCACCGTAAAGGTTTCATTGAGCTTCTGGGGTTGTTGTTTTAACAAATGTTTAAACTTATTGCTCACAAAACTTCGCTCCGCTCCGGTGTCAAATAGGATGCATGCATAAGTGTGGTTTAGGGGAAACATACCGGTAACAACAGCGGGATCCAGAATCGCCTCCCCCTGACCCATGGTCAGCACCCTTCCTGTTCCTCCATTTCAAGGATTGTTGTTGTTAGGGCAATTTCGACGGAAATGCCCAGTCCTTCCACATCCATAGCAGGTGTGGCTAGGTCCTGCTTGTTGCCGCTGGTGTTGGTGATGTTGTTGTTGCGGTTATTGTTGTTGTTGCTTCCCTGTTGTTGATTCTGAGGAGGGTAAGTCCTGCAGTACCTTGCCGTGTGCCCCTTTCGATTGCAGCTGGTGCACTGCATCTCTCTGCATTCTCCATTGTGATGGAGACCGCACTTGTTGCACTTGAGAAGATTACCAGAATAAGGTCTAGGAGCACTCGGAGCAGCTGAGGCTAGAGCATGTGGTGTGGACGGAACTTGCGTGGTTGCAACATTAACTGCCACTGTTTGCTGCTTCTTGGATGATTCGGAGCCTTGACGTCCCTTCCTCTTGTTATTCTTCTCCTTCTTGCTATCATTTTCCTTCTTAACTTCGGTCTCCACTGGCTTCTCACCCTTTTTGTTGTTGTGGTCATACAGCTTCTTGGCCAATCTCTTAGCACTGTCGAAAGTTTCGGGATTTGCAGCTATCACGTTTCCTTGGATCGGGGAGGTTAGTCCCCAGACGAATCGCTCGATCTTCTTACCCTCTGAGGTAATCATACCAGGGCATAACAGAGATACTTCGCTAAACCTTGATATGTAGGCATCTATATCAGCATTCCAGACAGTGAGATTCCACAGCTCTTGTTCCATTTTCTGAATTTCACCACGAGGGCAGTATTTGGCCATCAGCATTTCTTTCATTTCTGCCCATGGCATGGAATTGGCTACGGGAAGTGTCATGGCTTCCACGTGTCCGTTCCATCAAGTGAGCGCTTGGTCAACGAAAGTGCATGCGGCAAACTTCACCTTCATCTCTTCAGGGCAATCGCATATCTCGAATACCGATTCCACCTTCTCGATCCATCGTTTTAGGGTGATCATTCCTCCAGTGCCGTTAAAGGTTTGCGGTTTGGTGTTGGTGAAGTATTTGTAGGAACATGTTTTGGTAGGTCCTTGATTCGTCCCGTTGTTCGAACTTCCGGTGCCTGGTCCGTTGACTCCTCCATTGTTCCCTTGGTGAATTTGGGCCATAGCCGCGGTAACCGCAACCGACACCGCTGCCTGAAAAGCAACAGAGTTGAACTCGGGAGGGTTTGGCTCAGGGTTTCTGCGGGTGGGTCGTCGAGGCATCTTTTTGTCATGGAACAGAAAGATGTTGAGTGTCTGTGCTTTTTGTGAGAGTGTGATCCAATAAGCTAGGTGTGAGGCACGAACCTATGTACTTTCACAATTTGGCACACAGTCATGGATATGTGACACATAGCAGATTACAACGTCAAAGTAAAACATAAAAGAAAATTTTACTAATATTATCCGTATTTGATACATGAAAATTTTTCTCGTAAGAGCATACATAAGTGATACTAGTTCGACATCATAATGGCTCTATGAGTAGTGTAGTCACTTAAACATAGAGTCGGGGTACATAGCATAGATCCTAATGACATAGTACTAAAGACTGATACTACTATCCCTAGTACTCCACGGAGTATCCTAAGATAGGGGGTGAGATCATATGCCGAAGTGTTGAGCCAACAACTAAGCCATCTCCGTCATGTCACCAATGACCTCATCCCTCTCATGCTCAGCTCGCACTGCACGTGCTTCCATGGCGAACAGCTGTTGCCGCAGGGCGGCAATCTCAGCTTCGGGGGAGCGATTCTCCCTTGCAGGGTTCACTGGTGGGGCGGGGTGGTCCTGCTGCGCCTCGCTAACAAACGACGTGGCCTGATCTTTGCCGGAGTCTTGTCCTTCCTTTACGTCATCATCGGCCTCCTCGAACTCATAGTCGGTGTCCGTGTATTCGTCAGGACCGACGTCGTGTGCTTCCCCTTGATTCCCTTCAGGTCCATCTTCAAGCATCCCGTGAGCCACTAAGACTTGATGGAACTGAATACCCTGCTGCTCTCCCTCCATGAAGACTGGGAGAAGGTATATGAATAAACTATCGTTACTCCTATGACTCTACAACTATTGAATTGACTAAACGAATGTTCTCTTCTTGGAGGTAAAGGGGTATGTTTTTAGGTTCCCTAGCTATCACGATCTCCTCAGGACGTGTGATAGTTATACCTTGGAGGGAATGTAGTTGATCAGGCTACATCCACTCCTTGATATGACTAGAACAGTCCTGGCTTAACCGAGATACTGGCATTATCTTGTTTGGTTCGGTGTTATGTTCTTTTTCCTAATACAACCAAGGATTTTTTATTGTTATGTTTTACTTGTTTTGTTTAGAGTTGTGTTAGTCCCTATTTTGGTTTATAGTTGCATATCAATGTGTGGTTAGATATGCTAGTTCACTATAAACAGAGCTCTGATACCAACCTGTCACACCCCCGAACCAAACGGCGTAAACGTCCAAGGGCTCTTGTGACTTAATTGAATACCATCACAATGATTATACATGAATCATAACATCATTCATCACCATGCATTGAAATATTACAACCGATATTGTTTACATTCAGTACATTGTTTTAAACATTACAATTTCATAACATAAACCGTTTGATCATTAATCTAAGCAAAACACCATGATATAACTTGATACATATTCTTCTGTTTACCTGTTACCTGAGAATACAAGTTATTTTGAAATCAGTCAACATATGAAATGTTGGTGAGTTCATAAGTAATGTTATGGAAAATGATTTTTGTGAAGTTTGAAAACCCAGAAAATCCGATATTTTCTAAAAAGAGTATTGTTTATAAAAAGTGTGAAGATCCGTAAGTATGCTTGTCGATTTTGAAAACATGAATAATTGTTGAACTTTGTATACATCACGTAGGTTAAAATGTTGAACTCCACGGGAAAACCCGATGTTTTTCCAATGCGTAAATTACATGACTTGTTTATTGTTATACCGATACGACGATTGTTTTTGATTACCCAGGTGACATTGGATTAATTAAGGGTTGTGAGTTGTTACAATCACGCATTATTGAAAATGACTAGTTTATAACTACAATTTATGAACGATCCTTGAGGCATCGTCCATACTACTCACATAATCCAACCACCCTGACTTCTCTTGTTTAACGTCACGAATCTGCTTACTCGGTTTCTCATAGCCCCACAACCGAGGAGAAAGGAGGGTAAGAAGCCTCCTTTGTTTCCATAAGTCATTCAAGGCTATCGGGAATGCGAAAGGCACTTGGCCCGACTCGCATTTGACTTCTCGACTTCGCTAGCAGTACTAATGGACTCTTGGGGCCCAACAACACAATAGAGCTATTAAAGTCCTTTTACATGGAATTAGGTCATAGAAGGCCCATTAACATGTAGGCACGTCCCCTTCGGGCCCAAAGATCATGTTATTGGGCTAGCAAGGCCCAACAAGCACGATTTGAAACTTTCAAGCCCAAAGATTGAATATTGACTCCTCGAAGTTGTCGTGTGTTTATTGAAGTACTACGGTTATTTGATTTTTGTTATGTTATTGATTCGAGACCGAATCAATTCGTTTGGTAACGATATTGGTTGTTGAATGTGTATTCGTTATTACGTTTCGCCGGTAGTCGTGGATCTCGTATTTTTTCTTAGGGATTTATTTGATTAAAAGTAAGATTTTTACCTTTTCACAACCCTTCTTTTATAAAGTTAGCACTTGTAGTCCTTTATATAAAAGAATTTCCACTTTAGTCCTTAAACCATTTTTCTTGACACTTTGGTATCATAACTTGTTGAAAAGACATTTTTAACCAAATTTTGTTTTGTAAACAGCTTTAGTCCTTTCAGAATAATGTTTTCTCGGTTAAAACCCTCAATTTCGCAAATCTTACAGTTTTGGCCCAAAAGAGAAAAATTTTACATTTTTGGTCCGTTTTGAATTTGAAAAGCATTTTTGACCATTGAAATAGTTTTAATACACTTCAAATCCCTTTTTTTACATAAATCTTCCTTTTCAGCCCCTCAAACTTGAAAATCTCGCATATTGAGGCTTATTGGGCCGAAAAGCCCAAGTTTAGCCCATTAAGTGTAAAATTTACATTTTTAGTCCTTAAAAAATGTTTTGTTTTAGAAAAATTATTATAGAAACTGTTTGGACTCTTTTGACCCTCCAGAAACTATAATTTGTCGGTTTGGGCCCTTAGTTTTGCATTTTTAACAATTTAAGCCCAAAAATGGGTTTTATGTTCAAGCATGTTCATCGTAACCATATGAGTTATTTTTCTTGACTTTATTAGGGAAAAATAGTTTAAGTTATGTTTATTTCCTTCCCTATGTTTTAGATCTCGGTTTTTACATACTTTTTGGATAACATTTTCATCACAACACATGATATCACACACAAACATGCATCAAATCACACATAGCATACATTTACACATAGATCTACACATTACTTGTATTCTCCCCCATAAAAACTCATAAAACTCAAAAAGAAATGGGTATGAAGCTCACCTTGAGTAGTGGATTGGTTTTGAAGAAGATTTGGAAAAGTTTGGTGCTATTTGCTGCCCTAGCAAGTTCCTTGGATGGATCTCGACTTAGTGGGTTCTAAGATGCAAGATCATGAACTTGAATGGATTAAGAGATGATTTTTGATGAAAAGAAGTGAGTTAGATCATAGATTTAAGCACCAACTTACTTGAATGATGATTTTTATGGAAGAAATCCCTTGAACACCCCTTATATCTCAAAAATTTGGAGAGAATGGAGAGAGAGTTTCTTTGAGAGAATTTTGAATGAATTGTGTGTGTGTGTGTGTTTGGTTTCGGCCGAGAGCAAGAAGAGAGAGGAGAGAAGAGAGGTTCTTGAATTGATTTGCATGAAAACATGAGATGGTGCATGGGAATCCTATGGACAAATATGAGGTGGCATAGGAAAGTCAACTCTCCTTCTTTGGTTGGGCTTGGGCCGAGATTTAGGGAGAAAAGATGAGGATTGGGCCTTGTATGTTAAAGCCCAATTTTCATGGTTACGTTGAGTGATTTTTGGTCCAAATAATTATAAATATGATTTTTATGACCCATGAAGGCTAAATTAAGTTAATTATGGCCCAATATGGTTCATTAAATTAATTTATTTCATTCTAGGCCCAATATGGCCCAAAATATTGAAACAAATGGAAGTGGGTCCAATTAGAGCCCCTTTAAGAGTTCTAAGCCCAAGATAGTCCAATTGGAAGTTTATTGGCCCATTGGGCCCAATAAGGAAATCCTAATCCATAATGGACTTAAACAAGGATTTTCTAAGGTTTCCAATTGCTTGTTGACTATTTGCAATGCTTGTATGAAGTGTTTGATTGAAATTTTGTTGTCATAGAGTAAGCATCATAAATGCTTTCATGTCTTTGATTCATAATTGGCATAAGTGTTGTAGTTACAAGGCACAAAAGTTTCTAGTTGTGACAAAAGAACATAAATTTGATCGATGTAGTAAGTCACATGATTAAGGAAGAATAGTAAAAGAAATATTACGATTAGTTTGGATATAAATGGATCAAAACTATATTGTTTGAAGGGTTTTATATATAAGCTTAGGTACATGACAACCACATATTCCCTAAGCCATATATATATATATATATATATATATATATATATATATATATATATATATATATATATATATATATATATATATGTAAACTAGGTTCATGTGTTTCTTACATTTAGTGTGTGTTACAATTCACCAATATGAATTTAGTAAAATTAAATAATTTTTTAATTAAATAAAGATAGATATAAAATGATTTCCATAATTGTATGTATATTAAATGATATCCATAATTATAGTTTTTTTTATGGAAACTAATTAAATTCATCATTAACGTCGGCAATAACATTCTTTCAGAATGAATTCGCATTTACGTTTTCATGTATGGGTTCATATTTTGTTTATGGCCCACTAACTTAAAATACAACAAAGTTGCATGAAATATGAAGAACGATAGTATATTTTACTATATGAGTTTGTGGCCTGGTTATCCTCATACTCGTTGTTCCACCATCCACTATTGATCGTTTGGTCTCGTATCCTGATGTGGATTGGCCTGGTTGTCCTCATACTCATTGTTCCACCTATATGAGTTTTGTGTTATCTTGATTGTTAAAAATTGGGGTATAGTAAGGCTTGGAATTCTAAGAATTGTGTAAAACACTTTCTGATTAAAGCATTTGGGTGGTACTCCCAGTATTCTTTAATCGGATAAGACTCAGAGAGACAAGAATTTAGAATGCTTTGATGATAATTTCGTATGTATCAGAAAATGAGACGAAA
Source organism: Lactuca sativa (assembly GCF_002870075.4). Classification (NCBI taxonomy): domain Eukaryota; kingdom Viridiplantae; phylum Streptophyta; class Magnoliopsida; order Asterales; family Asteraceae; genus Lactuca; species Lactuca sativa. Next base: position 76,085,057 of record NC_056628.2, read on the forward strand.
ACCGAATTTATGATCTTTGTCTGAAAACTGTCATATGAAAGTTTCAAACTGTCATATGACAGTTTCAAACTGTCATAAACTGTAAAAACTGACATAAAACGGAAGTTTGGATAAGGGTCAAAGAATGGTCAATTCTATGAAAATACGATTTTCTGATGCATTTTTTTATATAGCAACATACGATCTTTTTCTGATGCATTTTTTGGATAAGGGTCAGCTCGACCCCAACCAGGGGTTCTGCCCCTTGGACCCCGCCAGGGGCTGCCGCCCCTTAGACCCCGCTCTAAGGGCCCTGCCCCCGGACCCCCGTTCGTTTAGGGGCTTTGCCCCTAAATGATAGTGTACTTTGAAAGCTTGATCAAACTTAAACAAGCGTGTACTCCACACCTTCCTTACTTGTTTAATATTTATCAAGATCACCTTTGGTCAACAAAGAAATCCCATTACACTTAAATAATATTGATGACAACAAATCACCAACAAACCTCCCCCATTTAAGTGTAATCTTGATTAATTTAAAATGAAACATAACACCAACAAACTGATGCATAAATGAAATATCGTTACGATTGAATTTCACCTTAGTATATTACACAATCCAAATATTCGAATATCAGGGTGTTACTAAGGATTGAACCCTTTCTATCCATAATGAATACATGAAGATAATACGGACAACAATTTACATTCTCATAAGTTCTAACTTGACACTATATTTTACTAGCTTGTGTCCCATCCTTCAATAAGCATATCAAAGCCAAGTCCTAACTTCTTGAAGCAGCTAAACTTCATGCTTATATAGGTAGTCCTTTTATTCTTGAACCTGCAAATGCAATTTTTCAAAAGAACTATTAAGAATATAAATTCAACGTCCTTTACTTGCAGTACTGAACACATACCTTGGGATGATGATAATAATGTGTTCCAATCTTCAAATATCAAACTTTCCACATTGAATTCAACATCTAATATCACATTAGATGGGAATTGGGTATCTCAATATAAAATATTTTATGTGGACTTTAAACCCATCCCGACAGCCGCCTTGTGCACATGATCTCTTGCTAACCCTTTGGTTAGATGATTGGCTAAATTCAACTGAGTTCTTACAAACTCCATAGATATCACACCAATAATCATGCTATGTCTAACACCTAAATGTCTAGACTTTCCATTGTATACTTGACTATAAGCCTTAGCCAAGGTTGCAGCACTATCACATCTGTTAGAAATGGTAGATATCGGTTTGGGCCATAATGGAATTTCATAAATCAAATTCCATAGCCACTCAGCTTCTTTACCAACAGCAAACAAAGCAACAAATTTAGACTCCATGGTTGAGTTAGTAATACAAGTTTGTTTCTTAGATGCCCAAGAAATGGCACCTCCTCCAAGAAGAAACACCCAACCACTAGTAGAGGAGTGATCCTCTAAGTTGTTAATCCAGTTGGCATTTGAATAACCTTCTAAAACAAAAGGATATCCACTATAAGTTAAACCATAATTCATGGTCCCTTTTAAGTACTTGAATACTCTACTCACGGCTTGCCAATGATGTGAACTAGGATTACTATTATATCTATTAAGCCTTCCCACAGCATATGCTATATCAGGCCTAGTACTAATCATGGCATATATTAGACAACCAATAGCCCTTGAGTATTCTAGTTGAGACACTGGAGATCCTTTATTAGGTAGAAGCTTAAGACTAGGATCTATAGGAGTGCTAACAGGAGAACAATTCTCAAAGTTAAACTTTTTCAATATCTTCTCAATATAATGAGATTGGGAAATTGAAATCCCATTGTTTCCTTTTCTAATTCTTATACCAAGAATTACTTCAGCCTCCCCCATGTCTTTCATATCAAAACTAGATGATAAGAATTTCTTGGTTTTATCAACTTCTTCTAAATCAGTACCAAAAATCAACATATCATCTACATATAAGAAAATCATGACTCTTTTATCAGAAGTATCAAATTTGCTATATACACACTTGTCAGCTTAGTTTAATGCAAAACCATTAGACAAGACAACATCATCAAACTTTTTATGCCATTGTTTTGGTGCTTGTTTCAAACCATATACTGATTTCTTCAACTTGCACACTTTGTGTTCATTTCCAGGCATCACAAACCCTTCAGGTTGTTTCATGTATATTTCCTCATCTAAGTCACCATTCAAGAATGAAGTTTTCACATCTATTTGGTGAATCATAAGATTATGTGTAGCTGCAAGAGCTAATAATAATCTAATAGTAGAAATTCTGGCAACAGGAGCATAAGTATCAAAGAAATCAATGCCTTCCTTTTGTCTAAAGCCTTGTATAACCAATCTGGCTTTATACTTATCTATTGTGCCATCCACCTTCATTTTTCTTTTGAGGATCCATTTACATCCTAATGCCTTGCAACAAGGAGGTAAATCAGCCAATACCCAAGTATTGTTATGCATGATAGAATCAATCTCATCATGAATTGCCTCTTTCCATAAATGTACATCCCTAGAATCCATAGCTTCACTGAAAGTCTTTGGATCCTCTTTAATATTAAAACAATATTGATGTTGAGAAATAGTCTCATTCCTTGTTCCTTCAACTAAATATAGTTGAAAATCAGATCCAAAAGACTTAGCTTTTCTAGATCTGGTGCTTTTCCTAGGTTCGGGTACAGAACTTGCACCACCAGAAACATCCTCAGCTTGAGTAGCACTCTTGCTGAAAGATTGATGAATCATGTCCCTTGGTCTAGGTATAGATGTAAATCTTTCTTCATCAAAAATAGCATCTCTTGACTCTATCACTGTGTTTACAGACACATAGTCATTAGATTCTAAAACATAGAATCTATATGCTTTGGAATGCTCAGCATATCCAATAAAGATACAATCTATACCTCTCTCACCCAACGTTTTCCTTTTGGGTTCAGTGAGCCCTATAACTGCTCTACGACCCCAAACTTTGAGATAACTCAAATTTGGTACCTTTTTATACAAAAGTTCATAAGGAGTATTCTAACTCCTTTTATTTGGAGTTCTACTAAAGGCTTGGAATTATGAGAATTGTGTAAAACACTTTCAGATTAAAGCATTTGGATGGTACTCCGAATATTCTTTAATCGGATAAGACTCAGAGAGACAAGAATTTAGAATGCTTTGATGATAATTTCGTATGTACCAGAAAATGAGACCAAAACCGAATTTATGATCTTTGTCTGAAAACTGTCATATGACAGTTTCAAACTGTCATAAACTGTAAAAACTGACATAAAACGGAAGTTTGGATAAGGGTCAAACAATGGTTAATTCTCTGAAAATACGATTTTATGATGCATTCTTTTTATATAGCAACATACGATCTTTTTCTGATGCATTTTTTGGATAAGGGTCAGCTCGACCCCAGCCAGGGGCTCTGCCCCTTGGACCCCGCCAGGGGCTACCGCCCCTTGGACTCCGCTCCCAGGGGTGCTGCCCCCGGACCCCTGTTCGTTTAGGGCTTCACTCATAAATGACAGTGTACTTTGAAAACTTGATCAAACTTAAACAACTGTATACTCCACACCTTCCTTGTTTAATATTTATCAATATCACCTTTGGTCAACAAAGTAATCCCATTACACTTAAATAATATTGATGACAACAAATCACCAACATTGATGACAATGTAGTTTCTTGGTCCTCCAAACATCAACATGTAGTTTTTCGATCCTCAGCTAAAGCTGAGTACCATGTGGTGGGTAATGTAGTCCTTGAAGCTTTATGGCTTCACAATCTTCTGATGTCTTCTCCATTGTCTAAAGCTACGATTGTGTTTTGTCATAATATGAGTGACATTTATTTATCTTCTAACCTGGTACAACATGAAGATACCAAGAATGTGGAAATCAACTTAAACTTTGTTAGGAAACATGTTATTATTGGTCATGTATGTGTCTTACATGTTCCATCAACTTACATGTATGCATATATATTTCCCAAGTATGTTCCTACTCAAGTGATACATATGCATATCTATCATGCATATTTTGTTTCAATTGATTAAATATCTAACGCCAATTTTAACTATATGTACTTTTTTTTTTATGTATTTGAAGCCTTTATTGCATATGTATGTCATTTTTATATATTTATGTGTAGTAATTTCATTTTCGTACAAATTAGTTCCGGATTAGAAATTAATATTTGTCCTAGATTAGAAACAAAATATTATGTGATAATTAAATTAACTACGGCAAAATTAAATCATATTCTAGCGGTGCTTGCCAATTGTAATTGGCACAATAAAGTATTTTACTAAAGCACAGCACAATTTGTTTTTTATGGAGTTATACAGTACAAACATATAAAATATAAATTGTTATGTATGATTAAAAACCGTTGTATACGGATCAACACCCTTTACTAAATGATGAAAAATGATGCTCTTATATGATGAAAAACAAAATAAATCTTTGCAGTTCAAAGGTAAAAATGTTGTTAAAGGTTTTTTATTGTGAGAGTATTGAAAACAGCTTCACTTCATATTAAAAGTGTTGCCAAACACACAGTACGTCATCCTCCACATGGGATGTCTTCTTATTCCAAATAAATAAATAAATAAATAAAAGTTTAGAATAATCTTTAAAATTTTTGCATCCAACAACCTTTAAAACCCCTTTTCTCTCTATCAAATTCCGCTCACCTTTAAGCATTCTTTTCAATTATCTCCATTCACATATTTCCCTCACACATACACACCTAAGACACAGACAAACTAACACTTACACATGGGATCTTTGGTGGGACATTTGGCACCCGGGTTTTGGTTTCTTCTCAAGGGTTTTTGGCACCTTCTCAACCATATCAAACTTCATGTTCAAAACCCCAAAACCTATCATTCTTTACCATGGTTTCCCTCCACCAAGATACGGTATTTGGAGCTTTACGTCATCATGGTAGGTTGTTCCATGTTCATAGTTATGGAGCTATTTATTGGACCAAATCGCCACCAGCCGTTTGATACCGATGGAACCATTCCTTCCAACCATCTACACACCTTTGAGCACTCATTAATCTCCCTGGCCTTTTTGGTCTATGGTGCCTTTGGGATACTACTAGATAAGTTTGTACCCATAGCGCAATACGAATTGACTCATTTAATTGAAGGTATTGCCTTTGGGCAACAACTCCTCCTCTTCCACTTCCACTCAGCTGATCACAAGGGTGTCGAAGGACAGTACCATATGCTTCTACAGATACTAATTCTCATCTCTTTTATCACTACCCTTATGGGCATTGGCTACCAGAAAAGCTTCATAGTTAGCTTCATAAGGTCCATTAGCGTACTCTTCCAAGGTCTCTGGCTCATTGTCATGGGTTTCATGCTTTGGACTAGAAGCTTGATTCCTAAAGGTTGTTTCTTAAACCTGGAAGTTGGTCACCATGTTGTCCGGTGCCATGGAGAAGAAGCCTTAGAACGGGCGAAATCGTTGGTGAATTTTCAGTTTTGCTGGTATCTAATATGGGTGACAATCTTTGCTGTATTGATTTACTTGGCTATACATAAAATCTATGCGGGCAATGTGGATTATCAATCAGTAACAACGTACGATCTTGAAAAAGTTCATGAAAATATTGAGGCTCAAAGGAAACTCTGTGAATCACAGAGCTTTCTTGTAATGAAGAAATCTTTTTCTCCCGTTGACATGGAAGAGTAGATATATAAGGAATATGAATAAAAAAGAAGCTCTGAATTGGTCAATTTTACGGTATCTCTTATGTAAGATCCATAGAAAAAATAGACAGGGTTATACCTTCAAGGCTATGTAGGACAAATATACACTTTAAACCTCCTTTTTTATATAAATACATACAAAAAATCAAATATTATTATCAATAAATTCCACCATGAAATAGACGAGCTTTTGATAAACCTTCAAAACGTTGATGGAATAGTAAGAGGATCTACAAATCAAATGATAAGTCTAGTTTTTGAATAAATATTTTAAATTGGTTTTGGTAATGTTTTATTGGTCTTTGTAACTTTAATGTATCGCAAGAAAAATTGATAAATTGATAAAGCTGCATAAAATAAAAAGTATGATGTGACAAAATTTATAAAGTTAATAGTTATAGGTGTTGTAACAGTAGTTTATAAAAAATATAAATTCAAAAGTTGATTATGCGACATGTCAAATTAATGTTGATATGGTAATTTTACGGGCCTTTAAATGTTGTTTAGCAGTAATAAAGATGTTTGTCGAGTTCAATTTTTTTTTCTTTTTTAAATATAACAATTCGTGTAAACGCAAATTCTCATTGTTGGTTTTATTTGCTTCCGTGTTGGTTCTTTATATCTGTCTTTTATTAAGGTTATAAAAAACTATCACTTTAAAAAATTAATTTGTTAGAGAAAAATTAATAAGGGACCTTAAATCGGAGCAAAAAAGTAGGTGGGCAAACCGATGTTGTGCCCACACTTAGGTGATGTTTGTTTTTTCTGAGACAAAACATCTGCAGTCTGCAGATTACATCTGTAGACCTCTGCAGTAGAAGAGGTGAACCAAACGTTTGCAGTCTGAAAAAAAAATTGTTTGTTTTTTTATCATCTGCGGACTACTAAAATAAACTGAAATCTAAATAAACTGATCTTTTTAAACTTCAAAGTGATTTTTTAATATTTTTATAACTTTGTTATAAATAATTAATGAATTTAGATCAATTTTATGTATTATTGTATAAAAAATAAAAATAAAAATGGTATTAATTAATGTATATATTTGATAAAAACTAACAACTTTGGTTGCAAAGTTATAACTAAACATTATAATTAGTTATCAAAGAATTTGATACATAAATTGATGGAAATAAACTACGATTTTTTTCAATTAAATCCATTAAAAACGTACCATAAATATTTTTTCTCGAGAAATTGACGATATTGTATTAAATAATATTTTACAAAATTTGGCAAAAAAAAAAATATAAGAATATATTATGATTTTTTTTTTCATATTTATATAAACAACTTTAACGACTATTATTGTAATAAATCTTTATTTTTAAATTTGTCAAAAATATCATGTTTGTATTGTCGAATGTTTTTTTAAAGTTTTGTAATTTTGTTTTTCGAATTGTTTATCATTAATAAAGTTGGAAAAAATATAAATTAAAAAAAAAAAAAAACTTAAAAAAATATAAAGATATGTATGTTTTTTTAGGCTAAAAGATGTTTGAAGATGTTAGAAGACTCTGATTCACATCTGCGCCAAGAAGAGGGCGCGCAAACATTTTTAAATCTACAGTCTTCAAAGAAACAAAAAGTCTACGAAAGCTAATGTCTGCACATTGTCTGCACGACACAGACAAAAGAGACCACACAGATCTGCAGACAAAAAACAAACACTACCTTAGAGCATCCACAACGGGCTTTGCAAAACCAAATTGAATGCCACGTTGGACTTGGTCTTTCACACTTTAAAAGACGTGCAAAAGTAATTTGTGGGTCATTTTAATATTATTATATTATTTTTATAAAAAAAACTACTTTAAGCCTTTATTAAATTATAGCTACAATCTTGACGTGAATATTCAATATTTGTTTCTACTAGTATATATGATTTCGAAATTATTTTAAAGATCATTGTATCAACTTTATAAAATCAAATTTGTTACTAAATAATTGTTTGTATCACTAAATAATTGTATTTTATGTTAATTTGTTACTAAATAATTATTAGTTATTAATATTTAAGAATATATAAATAAATTTTATTAAAAATATATAAAATGGTTGTTGATATGACAATGGGTCTCATTATGAAAAAGTATTGATATTTCATTAATATAAATGGTTATTGCAAAACTGATGTGACAACTTTGAAAGATAAGTGGCGTTACACGCGTGTGGATGGTCTTACTCCATCAATGTTAGTATATTAATCATCAAAACTCAATGTCACCTATATGCTCCATCTTCTTCATTTGATATTTAATTTTAACTCGATGAGTAGTATTAATATATTAATCATCAAAACCTAATGTCAATTATGTGCTCCATTTTCTTCATTTGACATCTTCTATAGGACAGGAGGGGCTGTTCCCCCTCCCTTATTTTTTATTTTTTTTTTTATAACTAGCTAATAACTATTAAAAATTTTACACGTTAATTATAAAACTAAAATATTTGAATTTCTTCCTCCTTGTTCTTTAATATATATATATATATATATATATATATATATATATATATATATATATATATATATATATATATATATATATATATATAAATGGTTTACGACGTAAAAAAAATTGGTTGTTAAAACCACCTTTAAATCTATATTACCCTAATACCCTCCAATATAAATTTATTATCTTTAATTTATTGCTAATAAATTTAATTTCTAAGGTACATATGTTTTATTTTTATAAGATAAAATATGTTCGCAATTTTATAAAATATTTATGTTTTCGCATTAACCTACTTTTATATATATATATATATATATATATATATATATATATATATATATATATATATATATATATATAATAATAATAATAATAATAATAATAATAAACGCTTTGAACAAAGTATGGTAATTTATCTCTACGTGAGTTTATAGTCTTATATCATAAAAAATATATTATAATAAGAAAAATAATACATAGTGGAATTTTACTTGTACCATTATAAGTTATGATGTTTTCTGAAAAAAAAAAAGTTAAATAATTAATGAATTACAAAACATGAATATTTAATTACAATAAATGCCAAATAGTGATGTGGGTTGAAGTGTTGAGTTTTTTTTTGGTGGGCGGGGACACTAATCCAACAGTCTCCTACTTGGATAAGTCTAGTAACTATAAATGTAAGCATAATCCGATTAGCAATCGTAGCTCTCAAAGACACTGTCGAACTCTGATCTTATCAGTAACCTATCATTTAGATAAGGGGTTGGATAGCCCTTTGTTCTAGATATCGTGTGGACAATTACATGGAACATAGTCATACTATTCGTCCAACAGTCTATTTCTCGATCTCTGATTCGTTTGACATAGAACTTAATTGAACACATCAATTCAGTCTTGACCGGGCCCGACACATAAGTCAAACCAAATCATCGAGGGGCCCTGATATCGCTTTTACCCTCTTAGGATAAAAGGAACAGATAAACTTCGACTTATATGCATTTATTATTCACTAACCAATCATACACAACAATGCGTTTTATAACATCGAGTTACTGATGTATTTTCGCATTATCAATACATAACTAATTACCAAACAATAAACCATATATCTAGGTTTTAAGACCATATGATATTATCGTCTTGCGATCACTCGAGATAAATTCCATGAAGTGATTCCAGCAAGCGAGGGTTTATTCCAATGCTCAAATCAAACTCATAAGCACTCATGAACGTTGTAGCAACCTTTTGCTATCTCTAATACATTTTAGACAATCTACACACCAATTCATGACAGTCTTCATTCATACCTACTTCCAAGATAGGAACGACTGTGGACGGTTCGAATAATTATTATTACTCCAAAAGTCAAAACATGTAAAAATGAAACAATAGGTAAACAATTAACATAAGACAGTAACATTACTAAATAATACTCTTTTATTTAATCATCGAATGTCAATTATAGTTTATCTATTACATGTTTCTAAACTATCTAATCTAAACTAATATCGTCCTTCAGCCCGATGCTCCTAGGGTGCTGCAAGTGTTTAACCCTGCTCAGTCCCTTCGTAAGTAGATCTGTTGGGTTATCCTCTGACAATACCTTCTTTATTACGAGGAGTCCTTCTTCCACCCGATGTCGAATAAAATAATATTTTTTGTCGATATGTTGAGATCTGCCGTGATCCCTCGGTTCCTTGGTCAAGGCAACCGCTCCTTCATTATCACAGAAAATTTCCATTGGCTCCTTTATGGTTGGCATAACTCCAAGGTCTCCAATGAAGTTCTTCAACCATATGCCTCCTTAGATGCTTCGCTCGCTGCAATATACTTTGATTCCCACGTTGAATCAGCTATTGTCTCTTGCTTGGAACTTTTCCAAGTCACTGCTCCTCCATTAAGGGTAAAGACCCAGCCCGACTGCGAACGGTAGTTGTCTCTTTCGGTCTGAAAACTAGCGTCACTATACCCTCGCATCTTTAAGTTATCACTCCCTCCGAGGACTAGAAACCATTCCTTGGTCCTCCGAAGGTGCTTAAGAATGTTCTTGACTACGGTCCAATGCGCTTTGCCAACGTTCAATTGATATCTATTGACCATACTCAAAGCGAAGGCCACATCAGGGCGAGTACAAGTCATAACATACATAATCGAGCCAACTGCGGAAGCGTATGGTACTCGGCTTATTTCTTCTATCTCGACTTCGGTACTCGGGCACTGAGTCTTACTCAACTTGGCATTACTTTGGATCGGTAACTCCCATTTCTTTGAATTCTCCACACTAAAACGTTTTAGTACCTTCTACAAGTAAGTATTTTGACTAAGTCCTATTAGTCTCTTACTTCTGTCTCTCACTATCCTTATTCCCAAAATATAGGAAGCCTCTCCGAGGTCCTTCATAGCGAAGCACTTTCCGATCCAGGACTTAACCTCTTACAGTGTTGGGATGTTGTTTCCTATGAGCAGTATGTAATCGACATACAATACGAGGAATCTAATTATACTCCCACTGGCTTTGACATATACACACGATTCATCCTCGCTTCGTAGAAACCCAAACTCTTTGACTTTCTCATCGAAGCAAAGATTCCATCTGCGAGACGCTTGCTTGAGTCCATAAATCGACTTCTCAAGCTTGGACACTCTATTGGGATACTTCGCATTGACATAACCCTCTGGTTGATCCATGTAAACATCCTCAACCAACTTCCCATTAAGGAAAGCGGTGTTGACATCCATTTTCCATATTTCATAATCATGAAATGCAGCAATGGCCAGCATCACCCTAATAGACTTTATTTTGGCAACCGGTGAGAAGGTTTCATCATAATCAACTCTGGGAGTTTGAGTGACACCCTTCGCGACCAATCGCGCCTTATATGTGTGCACATTATCATCCATATCTGTCTTCTTCTTGAAGATCCACTTGCATCCGACGGTCTTACGTCCAGGCACATGGTCAACCAAATTCCAAACTTGGTTGTCGTACATGGACTGAATCTCACTGTCCATCGCCTTTTTCCATTTTGTAGACTCCGGGCCTGCCATGGCTTCCTTATAGGCTATAGCTATTAGGTTCGTCCAAATTTATTAGCATACTATCACTAATATACCTGTCCCCTTCTGTTGTAATATGAAAACCATATAACTGGGGTTGAACTCTAACTCTTTCGGAATGTCTAAGTGGTAGTGACTCGTCAATCGGTTCAACCAGAGTTTCCTCCTCGGGTTGAGTGCCAGTGTTTGAGGTTCCTTCATCACTTGGCTCTTGAATCTCTTCAAGATTGATTTGCCTCCCACTGTCCCCTTGGCTTATGAGTTCTCGCTCTCAGAAAACCCCTCTCCTTGCAACAAAGACAACATTGTCACTCGGTCTATAGAAGAGATATCTAAAGTATTTCAGCGGGTAGCCGATGAAAATACACTGCTCACTATGAGGTTCGAGCTTGTCGTGAGTCTCCCATCGTAAGAAATCCTCACAACCCCAAACCTTTATATGTGCCAACGAGGGAGCCTTCCTTATCCACATCTCGTGAGGTGTTTTGGCAACCTTCTTTGTAGGGACTAAGTTAAGGATATGGGCGACAGTCTCTAAGGCGTACCCCCAAAATGAGATAGGTAGTGAAGCACGACTCATCATGGAACGAACCATATCTAACAAGGTTCGATTACGCCTCTCGGCCACACCGTTCAACTGCGGTGTCCTAGGTGGTGTCAATTGCGAAACGATTCCGCATTCCTTAAGATAGTCGTAGAATTCAAGACTTAGGTAGTCTCCTCCTCGATCAGATCGAAGCATCTTGATTTTCCTGCCCAATTGATTGTCCACTTCTTGTTTAAACTTTTTGAACTTTTCAAAGGTTTCTGACTTGTGCTTGATTAAGTACATATACCCATATCTACTATAATCATCGGTAAAAGTCACATAGAAGCGGCTCGCATCCCTTGTGGTTGATGTAAAGGGCCCACACACATCGGTGTGTATGAGATCCAATAGACCCTCAGCCCTCTCACAAGTTCCAGTATAGGGTGAATTGGTCATCTTTCCAAGTAAGCAATACTCGCACACGTCATCGTCCCTAAGGTCGAATGACTCCAACATTCCATCCTTTTGGAGTTGGGCTATGCGTTTCTTGTTGACATGTCCAAGACGACAATGCCACAAGCATGCTTTATCCAAACCATTGGATGAATCAACACATAACACATCATTTCCTAATTTGTCTACAACCATCACAGTTTAATATATTCCATTACAAGGTAATGCTTCAAAATAAAATACACTATTAAGATAAGCATTAATAGAACCCTTTTCATTATCAAATGAATATTTAGAACCTTGTCTATATAAACCATGAAATGATGTTTCTTGCCATATCTGGCGAATAGCAACAATTTTTTAAATCTAATCCTAATCTACTATTAAGCACTAAAGAGTAAATTCCGATCTTGGTGACAGGCGACGATCTTATGTTCCCCATGATCAAATTTATATTCCCATGCTCCACATCCCTATCTCTTCTTAGGCCGTGCAAATCAGAACAAATGTGAAAACCACATCCTGTATCAAGTACCCAAGAAATGGAATGTGATGAATCATTAGATTTAATTGTGTAAATACCCACGTAAGATGGCTTGATCTTTCCATTCTTGATGGTCTGCAGATATTCTGGGTAGTTTCTTTTCTAATGGCCTATTTTGTGGCAGTGGTGGCACTCTGCCTCCTTCGGGTTAGAGTTGGGTTTAGCAGAACCAACTTTGGTTCCACTAGAAGAGGTACCATTTTGGGGTTTACCCTTGTGGTTGCTCTTTGAGGGAGCCTTCCTCTTCTTACCCCTCCCTTGCCTAATTGCCAAAACAAGGGCAGCGGTGTGAGCGGGATTTGATACAACATAATTATCCTTGAGATTTCTCTCAGCAATCCTAAGCAAGCCTTGAAGTTTGCTCAAGGTGACCTCTTCCTTATTCATATGGTAGGTCATGCGGAACTGGTTGTAGCAGGGAGGCAAGGGGTGAAGGACGATGTCAATCGCCAACTCTTCATCAAAGTTAACATCCAACTTGAGAAGGCGATCAACATATCTATGCATCATTTGTAAATGAGCGGTAAGGGACTCTTCACTACCCATTCGGGTAGTGATCATCGAAGTGATGATCTCATACCTCTCTTGTCTCGCACTTTGGTGGTACCAGTCCAGCAAGTCTTGATGCATCTCAGAGGGATAAATGTCCTCATAGGACTTTTGGAGTTCAGAAGTCATTATCACTAGCATGATGCAATAGACTTTCGTGGCATCACGCTCGTGGGCCTCAAAGGCAGCGATCTCTTCGGGAGTAGCAATGTTCATGTTGATCTCCTTCAGCTCCTTTTATAGGACATATTCTTTGTCCTTACAACGGGTGACCATTCTAATGTTACAGATCCAATCGTTGAAGTTGTTTCGTCGAATATCACCCTCCCACACAAGTTCACGAGTGAGAAAGAGCTGGAGGAAGTTGAGCCTGAAGCATTGTTGTTGTTCATTTTCGACATCTGAAAAGGAAAAGAACAAAGTTTGATTAGAAATGAATCCCTAATTAAACACCCAAAATGAGAAATTAGGGCTAGGATCCAACAACATTATTTACATATTAGAAAAGGGATGCCGTAATCTAATATGCTATTAACTTGAAGGTAAGTGAATGTCGATTCACTAATTCTCCATTATGAAAAATGAAAAGAAGATTAAGTTTTAAATGTATTGAAAACTCCTAGATTCATTGAACCTTTCAATGACATATTTAAATCTCGATATGCCCTTCAAGTTTGTGACTAGGACGCCAAAGATTACAAAGCGGGTGTGAATAACCATGCAAATGTACATGGTGCCCTCATTGTTATAGTCACCCATTCGATGTGCCGGTTAACCACACACGCTCCATCGAACTATGACAAACAAGGAGTCACCCTTTACCACCTTTACTTAGAAACCAATTAGTGTGTCGGTTAACAACACACACTCCAGTAACTTCTTAGCAAGGGTACAAAGTGTAATTTCATGGGATTGCATCAATTCACTTTTCCTAAAGTAACTAAGATTGAGAATTTTGAAAAATACTTAGTTACTTTATATAGATTCATTATACTTTTAATGAGGAAAGGTTTTCCGTATCCTACCCGTTCGGCTAACGACCCTTGACCAATCAAGGAAGCAGTGAGTGAGAGTGGACACCCATTAAATGGCCATTTTATAGGCCATAACCTTATACCCCCCTTATAGATCGGCTTTGTGAATGAGGCCTACTAATGGTAAGATTAACATTTTAAATTATACACACACACACACATTTATATATATATATATATATATATATATATATATATATATATATATATATATATATATATATATATATATATATATATATATATATATATATATATATATATATATATATATTAATCTCATAATATTATAAAGTATAAGGTTGAATTTTAAACTTGTAAAATTCTAGGGTTTGAAATTTAAATAGTTCAAATTAAACATTTTAATCGTAAATTTTAAATTTCAAAACTTGAGGGCAAGTTTTGAACTTTTTTAAAACACAAAGATCAAATAGCAAATAATTTTCAATTAAACATTTACTTTAATAATTATTTAAATTTGACCTAGTCAATATTACTTGCAAGATAATTCAACAATTAATTTAAATAATCAAGTATTATCAAATAAGGAAATTATTATTTAAACAATTGGTGATTATCTTTTGTTTTGATGAGAATACTGATAAAAAAAGTAATAAAATACAGATTTTATTAAACCAAAACAATTTAGGTAATTATCCTTAAGCAAAACAACAAGAAATCCCAAAATTCCCTCTGTCTGACGTTCCGACTCGCCGAGTCCCCTTATGGACTCGTCGAGTTCATCCTACTCGTCGAGTCCACAATGGGACTCGCCGAGTTCTTTAGGCAAAGAGAAAGAAAAACGATTTTTTAAGCAAGAATCAAAACACAAAGCATCAAATTCAAGAGAAGCCAATGAAGGCTCTGATACCATTGATGGGTTTGAGCCATAAGAACATTCCTATGTGCATATGCAAACCCTAATGCTTGGATCTAGGTTTCTCTAACGAACATGCTTTTCATCCAAGACTTGCAAACCCTAGATCTATGGTATACAATTCAAAATTGACATTACAAAGTAGATCTAGATGATTACCTCTTCTTGAAAGCTTGAATCTTGTTATTCTTGGAGCTTAGAGTCACAAATGTCACTCCTCTAATGGCTTAAAAACACCAAGAAGCGAGAGGATAATTTGGAGAGAGTTGGTGGGGACAAAATTGGCTCTAGGAACTCCTTAGGGTTTCTGGTAGCCGATTTCTGTAGCCCCTGGGTTCTTTAAATACTTGAGCTGCTAGGGTTACAACCTGAAACCCTAATTGGATAACTTAGGCCTTAAGCAGTCCAAGGATCCTTCTAGATTAAGGCTTGGACGAATTCAAGGAGTCCATACACCTTAATTTCGTCCACTCTATGATCCATAAGGATCCACAGCCCAAAACCAACTATCACACAATTAACAGTTCTAGTCCCCTTTATTAAATTAATCTCTTTTAGCCACATAATTAATTCTTAAATAATTCTTGTCTAATATTAATTAAACTATATGATTTCTCCTCTAATATATTAATCATATAATATATTAATAAATCATAATAACCTCTTTATTTACAAATCAACCTATCATGTTGCTTTGGTGAAGGCAACCCAAAAGGACCATGCACAACCGGGTCAAGTACTTATCAAAAATAGTTACGGGCTTAGACACTAATCCAACAATTATGTGGTGCTCCAAAAGTAATTAACATTGAGTTTATCGTGTTTTTCAATGTTCTATTCTTCCTTTTAGCAGCTCCATTTTGTTGTGGAGTATACGGAGCAGTTGTTTGGTGTATAATACCATTTAAAGAACAAAATTCAACAAAGTCTTTGGATTCATATTCTCCTCCTCGATCAGACCTTAGAATTTTGATCTTTTTGTCAAGTTGATTTTCAACCTCAACCTTTTAATTCTTAAAAGAATTCAAGGCTTCATCCTTGGTATTTAATAAATAAATATAAAAATACTTTCTGCAATCATCAATAAAATAAATATAATAATTCTTTCATCCTCTTGTAGGTGTTGCTCTAAAATCACATAAATTAGAGTAGATTAAACCAAGTATTTCATTAGATTTTTCAACTGATTTATGAGGATGTTGTGAAAATTTTGATTCCACACAAACCTCATATTTTAGGTTTTTGTCTAATGAACATTTTTTTAACATGCGAAGTTCTGCCATTCTTTGAATAGAACGAAAATTAACATGTTCCAAGCGAGAATGCCACAAAAATGAAGGATCATGCATATACATAGAAGATGGGATAGTAGTGCCCATTATTGCATTAGCATTAAAATTAGTTACATCATTGTTTGGTGTTTCAACACCATAGTACAAAGGTAAGACACTTACTTTGAAGAGACCCTCACTAAGGTATCCCTTTCCTATATACATCCCACCCTTTGTGAGAACAAACTTATCTGACTCAAATACAAGTTTGAATCCCTTGTCACTAAGAATAGGAACATAAATCAGATTGTTAGTAATTTCAGGAACATGCAATACATCACATAAAACATGTTCTTTTACAGAAGTCTGTTATAGCTTGACTTTTCCCTTTCCTTCAACTTTTGCAGTAGAGCCATTCCCCATAAACATTTGTTCAGAATCCGAGACTTTCTGGTTTGTAGAAAAGATGGTTCAGGAGTTGCAAAAGTGCCTTGTGGCTCCAATATCAATCCACCAATCCACACAATGTTTAACCATGTTGGTTTCAATCACAACAACAAACTGATTTAGTGATTCAACCATGATGGTTTGACCAGAATTTCCTCCATCAGAATTGCCACCATTGTTTCCATTGTTCCCTCCCTTGTTTCCTCCATTATTTCCTCCTTGACCCCTCCTGAATCTGCAATCTTTGGCCTTGTCTCCAGTTTTTCCACAAACGTAACATGGACCAGAATTCTTCTTGAAATTCTTCTTATTAGGGCCATGATTTTTGCCATCTTTGGAAGAGTGTTTGGAGCCTTGCTTCCCTTTCTTATTGTTGTGCTTTGTCCTTAAAGTACTTGCTTCTCCAACAAATTTTACACTTGGTTCCAAGGAATTTGCATCTGCCTTCTCATTCAATATGTTATCTTCTTCCACATTAAATTCTCAACACAAGTTGCTCAAAACTCATGTCATCAGTTAAGTGCTTAAGATATAGTTTGAAATTCTTCCAAGAAGGAGGAAGTTTTTCAATGATCCAACCAAAAAGAAAGTTAGAGTTTAGTTTATACCTATACCTTCAACTTCAAGATCATGTGTAATGACTTGAATATCCTCTACTTGTTTGAGGACAGATATGGTATCCACCATCTTGAAATTCATGAACTTTCCAATCACGAATTTCTTGGAACATGTCACTTCTGTTTTGTATTTCTTTTCCAGTAATTCCCGTATCTTTCTTGTGGTAGGGATGGTAGAGTAGATATCATAAATGGAATCATCCAAGGCATTCAGAATATAATTTCTGCAATTCTATTCAATTGTGTTCCAAGTTTCCTCAGCCCTTTGGTGTTCTGCCAATTAGGCTGCAGTGGGTGGTGTTACTCCTTCTGCAGTGGTTACACCAGTGGGAGGAGAGGGATAATCATCAGTGAGAACATTGGAAACATGAAGAGTTGTTAGATAAAACAACATCTTCTGTTGCCATATCCGGAAATATGAGCCTTTGAATTTCTTAGCTTTTCCACATGTGTTTTGATGATGGAAATTTGATCCATTCTTCACTTTTGATTTCTATATAGATTGTGTGACAACCCGATATTTTTCAAATCAATGTAACATTCAAAAAGTCAAATATAACGAACTATTTGGAATCAACGAAATTAGCTTAAAAAATGAAGTGTTTAAAATCTTAATTGGGATGGATAAAGTGTTAGATATCGTGCCAAGGTTTCCAAAAACATAAAGAACACTAAAATCCGAGTTATAACGAAGGAGTTATGACCAATCGAAAATCCACGACACACCTAGTAAAACATTGCTAAATGAAAAAAGTGAAATTTCAATAAAATGATTTTTAGCCTTAGGTATCTAAAAGAAAGTCATAGGTTACGTTAAACCATGAGTATACATAAAAAGAACACGCCAAACTGACTTCGTA
Source organism: Lactuca sativa (assembly GCF_002870075.4). Classification (NCBI taxonomy): domain Eukaryota; kingdom Viridiplantae; phylum Streptophyta; class Magnoliopsida; order Asterales; family Asteraceae; genus Lactuca; species Lactuca sativa. The sequence goes on from NC_056628.2 coordinate 76,103,467, forward strand.
TGAAGAAGTTACGAATTTTCTAAGTTTTGTAACGGCGATAGACAGCTAAAAACTCGAAATAGAGATTGAGCGATTTTCAGCCAACACAACCTAAACGAGAGTTGAAGGCCTTTACAATAGTAGTACAATGGTAAAAAGACAGACAAAAACAGACATCGGATAAAGAAGTTATGGATTTTTAACGGAATTATCATGTCCCGGCCTATTAAATAAAATATAATTAAAATTAAAGTCAAAATTAGCCAACGAAGTCTAAATGAAAGTTGTAGAGTATTTTCTCACCTACGCGTGGATATAAAGAACGTCGAATACGGAGCTCGTATGCGAAAGTTATGCATTTTTGAAGTTTTTGGCACGCATTTCAAAGCTTATCCGAAGGAGTACGCCTAGCATACGCGATGGAGGGCCTTGGATCCGCCACGTCGCCCCTACGCCTCTACGCCCCATATCATCCGAAGTCCAGCAGTCGATGATGCGGTAAGCAGTGACGCACGAGTATGCCCCGTGTACGAGGGTACACCCAGCGTACGAGGTACGCCCCGCGTACTTCGGAGTACGCCTAGCGTACGAGGGAAGTGTTCCTCACCTATAAATAGGATGCGAGACCTCCGACTTTCCTTGCCCATTTCCTCCTTCTCTCTCATTCTTACTCCACATTTAGCATCTCAAAACGATCCCGACTTCCCGGTTTCATACCCCAGCCCCGACGAAGGTCCGAAGCCCCGAGATTCCTAAGAATCTCACCATTTTCCGGTCGAAGTGCCGCTCGAGAAAAAGCTCGCTTTCTTTGAATCGTCACACTTTCCAAGTGAGTTCATACCCCTACTTTTTCACGTCTTTTTCATGTTTTAGGGGCGGGGGGGGGGGGGGGGGGGAGGGGGAATACAAGTGCAATACGAGAAAACATATCACTTTATATAGATTTAAATACAACATCTACATTTTTAAATACTTCGATATCAACATTATACTTTACATGGAAAGTTAGTACTACATCGAGTTATTATCACCAAATGGAACACACTTTCGGAAAAACTATAATGGGTATAGTTGCGGGTTATTCATTACATTCTTACGGAAACATGGTGAAAATGAGATACTTTCATCTACATGAAATACAGACTTTCTTTTTCGTAAATCTATTTATACTAAGTGTTGTGAGATATTCAACTTCAACGTACTCTCAAGTATGCATTTCAAGTCCTGTATTATAAACCATAATCTCTTGGAGGGAGAGCGTGATACTTGTGTATAGATCTATACGGGATTGACAATCCCGCACCTAAACTGTTAGCTACAGTTAGACCGGCAGGTCCGGGGTGACAAACGTCATAACACTACAATGCCTGAAGAACGTTGTTATAGGCAGTATGGGTCATTAGCATGGTTATAAAACTCACATAGACGTAATAAATAAGTTTGATTTATGAGACTCTTGATTGCATTAAGTAAATACATTATTTTGAGTATAAATTTACTTTCATCATTTGAGCACGAAAGATACTAGTGCACTCCAACCTTTGGGACTTTTTCATACTATATGTAGAAAATATTGGATTTTCTGGAAAAACACATTCATCTATTTTTACTAAAAGACATGCAAATTTCAGTACAAAAACACTTATGAACTCACCAACTTAATCGTTGACACTTTTTCGAAACTACTTGTATTTCTCAGGGAATCAGTAATACAGGTAACCATCAGCTTTTGGAGAAGGAACGCTAAGGCGTCTATTATCAAAGCATTTTAAATCATCATATTTGTAATATTCTTTTGAAACATGTATTACACGCAACAATGTAAAATTTTATTATATTTATGATGGTTGTGTTACTTTCTATACAATATTCAACTGTTATGATACTACGTGAAGTCACCCACCCCCGAATGTTTCCGCCATTCTGGTTTGGGGGTGTGGCAGATTGGTATCAGAACATTGTTTATAGTGAACTAAGTATATCGAATCACATAAGATATACAAACTATAAATGCAAAGGGAACCAAAACCCTCTGATAAAACGTTTTCATAAACTATACTTTTAATAAATTAGAGTGGTATGCATTTTTCTTATTACAGAAGTATAAGTACATGCATGCATCAGTCTCGTATCATAAGCAAAACTTTATAAAAGTGTTAAGGCAAGTTGCGACACTACGACTAGGCCTCGGGATATGTAATCAAATCGAGAATAAATATAGCCTGATCAACTATATTTATCCTGGATGTGACCAACATATGTCGAGAAATGGTTGTAGTGAGTAACAAGTCAAAAACTTACCAAAGAAATTACTAGAATCAAACTTACAAATTTGAAATACTATAGGAGTATTTTATAGAACCATAAGAGCTATAGAAGTCATGCAAACCTCAACATTTAGTTAAAATTAGGAAATCGTCCAATAAATATTTTCTTATAAAAAATTACCTTTTTCTCCCAAATTTTCTTACCTCTACTTCTCAACCAGATGAAATGGCAGGATTTCACATTCCTGGGACCCCTACTATCCCATCCAAGGAAATAGAGGTTGGATTGAGGACGACCCAAAGGAGGATTCCGAAGAGGAAATTCCCGAGGAAGAACCAGAAGAGGGATCCGATGAGGATCTTGAGGAATACCCAGACGAAGAATCAGAAGAGGAAGGAGATGGTGGGAGCATAGAATCAGAGCCTGATATCTACAACCCTCCCCAAGGAGCAGTTCCCCCACGAGACTTTCAGGGCCCGACGCCCCGCTGGGATATGGATCTGAAGCAATGGAGCAGGGAACAAGGACAACGCCAACCCTACGACATGGCGCGAAGCTTTTATAACCTCCGCAATGGGGGCTCGGTTGACAGGGCACTCCCTGTCATGGTTCGTCGCATTGCCAACCAAGGCGTGCAAGCAAGAGCAAATGCCAACCAACTCTTGGACATTGGGGCTACCGCTGCTGTCATTTCGGTACGTCTTCGTCGTCTGGACGAAGAACACGATCAGACAATGGAGCACACCTTTTCCCTTCAGAAAGACATTACTACTACTAGAGCCGAAGTAAGGGAGTTCCGTGAGCAACAAGCCGCAATGGAAAGGCATATCATCGAGGCTGAACCTCAAGTAGCCCGAGCTAAGGCTTCCACAACTACCTACCATGGTCCGCAACGCCCTACCCGCTCGGAATAGAACGCGTACTTCTGACGCTATATTTATATATATCAGCTAAGTGTTGGTGTTACCTTTTCTAGTATAAATGTAAACCCGACGGATTGTGAGTACACAATTTGGAGGCCGGAATCCTATCAAATTTTCCCATTTTCATTGATGTAACCTAGACCTATAAAAGGTCAAATTTTCCTGATCGTTGTATCATATACTAATATCAATGAAATTGACACGCATTTATTACTTCCTTGAGTATTCTATTAATCATACGCTTGTTTTCCTTTGAAAGTTTCCGTTAACATAAAAAAACCAGAAATGTTCAGAACTAAAATTTATAAACCTTCCTTAATCATTTCAAATGACTTATCATGTATTCGTCTCTTAACTATGGCAGAATCATGCCACCAAGAAGGAATCCCCGACGTTTCAATACAAACGAAGCACCAACACCACCTCCACCACCCCCTCCAATGATGGATGCTGCTACCTTTCAGGCTGCTATAACAGCCGCCGTAAGCGCAGTAATGGCACAAATGAGTAACAACGGATCAGGAGGAGAGATAAACAGCTTTACAAATGGCCAAACCCAAGGTCGTTCCGGGGAATGTACTTACAAAGACTTCTCCAACAGTAAACCCATCCCCTTTAATGGAACTGGGGGAGTGATGGCTCTATCCCAATGGATAGAGAAAACGGAAGCTGTGTTCGAGATATGCTCATGCCCCGAAGAAAGCAAAGTAAAATTTGCCGCCTGTACTTTCTACGAACGATCCCTAACGTGGTGGAATGGCCACGTCAAGTCACTAACTCTGGTGGTGGAAAACTCCATGGGTTGGGAGAACCTGAAACGAATGCTACTATGAGAGTACTGCCCAAGAGGCAAGATTCAGAAGCTCGAGCAGGAGCTTTGGGGCCTTACGATGGTAGGCTCGGACATCACAGGCTATACATATAGATTCAGTGACTTGATAATACTTTGCCCAGGAATGATGATTCAGGAAAGCCAAAAAGGTGGAAAGGTATATCTGGAGGCTGTCACCCCAGCTTCGAGGAAGTGTGCTAGCTTCCAAACCCATAACGTTCGACAGCGCCAAGGAACTGGCACAATCTCTCGTTGATCATGGGGTCTGCCAAAGTGTCACAAATATCATCCCGGAACCAACCAAAGGAAGCAACAACAATGAAAAAAATGCCAACAACAACAACAAGAAGAAGTTTTGGAACAAGAGAAAATGTCAAACTTCGCAAGAACCTTCAAAGAAACAGATGGTGGCGGTCCATGCCGCTACTGCCCCCACTGCTGTTCCCGCTACCCCCACACCAACGAAGCAATATGTTGGGAACCTGTCAAAGTGCAACAAATGCAATTACCATCACCATGGTAATTGCCGGGAGATGCACTACAAAAACTGCGACAGGAAAGGGCACACTGCCCGTTTCTGTAAGGCACCGGCACGACCAATCACCCAAGTTCCTCGTACTAGAGTAAGTCAGGCATGTTATGGGTGTGGGGAAACTGGGAACTTCAAGAGGGATTGCCCTAAGGCGAAGAATACTAGCGGTGTAGGAAGAGTGCTGACAATAGGGCAAAACGAAGCAATAGTCGATCCCACAGTGGTTACGGGTACGTTTCTCCTCAACGACATTCATGCATGCATATTCTTTGACTGTGGTGCGGAGAGGAGTTTCGTGAGTCATAAATTCAAACACTTACTTAATCAAAAACCCTAAGCACTCAATAAAATATTCACTATACAAATGGCAAACGGTAAAACGGAAAGCGCAAACGATATGTACATAGGCTGTACATTAAATTTAAATGAGCACTTGTTCCATATCGATCTTATGCCAATTACTATAAGAAGTTTTGATGTCATCATCGGTATGGACTGGTTAAGCCTATGCCGATATACTTTGTCTCGAAAGGGCCGTTCGCCTCAATCTGCCAAGCGGCAAAACTCTTGTCATTTATGGTGACATACCCAACACAAATTTACAAATCATCTCCTACGCCAAAGCCCAAAAATATCTTCACAAGGAATATCATGCCTTTCTAGCCCACGTGGTAGACAAGAAACCAGAATCGAAAGACATTAAAGACATTCCGGAGGTCTGCAATTTCCCAGACGTCTTCCCAAAAGATCTTCTAGGATTCCCACGGAAGCGCCAAGTCGAGTTTCCGATCGACTTGATTCCCGGAGCTACCCCAGTAGCAAAATCGCCATACCGTCTAGCCCAAGCCGAGATACAGGAACTGTCCAGTCAACTAAACGAGCTGTTGAGCAAAGGCTTCATCAGACTGAGCTTCTCACCATGGGGAGCACCGGTCCTGTTCGTAAAGAAGAAGGACGGATCTTTTCGATGTGCATCAATTACCGGGAATGAACAAATTGACGATCAAGAATCGATATCCCTTACCACGCATAGACGATATGTTTGACCAACTACAAGGAGCAAGCTACTTCTCAAAGATCGATCTAAGATCTGGGTATCACCAGCTGCGAGTCCTGGAAGGAGACATTCCTAAAACGGCATTACGAACTCGCTATGGTCACCACGAGTTTGTAGTGATGCCCTTTGGATTAACAAATGCACCAGTGGTGTTCATGGACTTGATGAACCGAGTATGTCGTCCCTTCCTGGATAAATTTGTGATCGTGGTCATAGATGAGAACATAGCCAACACCTCCGCCAAGTTTTGGAAACATTAAGGACAGAGAAGCGATACGCAAAATTCTGAAAGTGCAAATTTTGGATTCGGGAAGCAGATTTCCTAGGTCACGTGGTCATCAAGGAGGGGATACACGTGGACCCATACAAAATCAAGGCAGTCGAGAACTGGACAACTCCAAGGACTCCAACGAAAATCCGATGATTCTTGGGCCTCGTCGGGTATTACCGAAGGTTCATACAAAACTTCTTGTTGGGCTGAAGTTTTTGTTGAAGATTGCGTCATTTGGGCTCGGTTATTTATTTACTTTATTTGTATTCCGGTTTGGGCCTGTCCAACCGAGAGCCCTTTTTGTTTATTATATAAGTATATGCTTGCATGCATATTAGGTCAATAATTTTAAAACGATTCATCTAGAGCATAACGATAGTATTTCCAGATTTCTTAAATCGTTCTTGTAACCTACCAATCCTCTACAGTTGATGTTCTTAATCGAGCTCTTCTGAGGATTTTATTTTAATCATTCGACACGATAGATTCACTCTTGCCTTATTATTATTTTCGTGTTCTTGCTGTTTTTATAATTATTTACCTGTTTGAGATCTAATCGATCTTCATAGATTAAAGTTTTAATCTCATCAATTGGTATCAGAGCAGGAGGCTGTGTAATTGATACACATCTTTTCTGTGAAAAGGTTTCAATTAGGGTTTTTCCGCAACTACCGATATTTATTGAGTCGTCATCTCATTATTGACGTATCTTGATATTTATTGTTTTGCCCTAATCTGCTTTATTACAAGTCTGATCTTTGAACATGTTTTTCGATCATAATGGACGAGTCGCAATCAAATCCTATTAATATTTCCAACAGCATCGGTTCGACGACAAAGATTCCAATCCTATACACCCATGACTATGAAGTATGGACGCATCACTTCGAAGACTACGTGATAGGATCTGAGGATAATGGGTACCTCATATGGGAAGCCATCATTAATGGACCATTTTCTCATTCTGAAACGTCCAGGATTATTAAAACTCAAAAGGAGTACAATGATCTGTGAAGGATGTTAAAGATATTGCACAAGACGAAAAGGACAAATTCTAGTGCAATATCAAGGCGTTAAGGTTAATCAGATTCGCCCTTCAGTCCGACACCTTTAGGTTGGTCAACTCATGCACGATGGCAAAGGAAGTTTGGGATAGACTTCGTGAACTGTACTCTACAGACGAGAATCTTGAACATTCTATCCAAACCTTGCTCTTATCGGAGTTTGGAGAATTCATGCAAGGAGTCGAAGAATCAGTGACCCAGACGTTCGATCGCTTCAATCATCTTCTCAGCAAGATGATCAAACATGACATTGAAAGGAAGCTTATCGAGCAGAAGGTTACTTTCTTAAATGGTCTGAGGTCAGAATGGAGAGCTGTGGTGTTAACAGTTAAAGCCCATGAGCAGTTTAAATCATATTCTTTGGCGAAACTGGTAGGTATTCTCAAGTCCCAGGAGAAGATTGTACTACAGGAGAAGAACGTTGTTTCAAGCCTTGGTTCGTTGGCCCTCCTGTCAAAAAGTAAAGCTACGGTGGAGGATGAAGATCTTAACTTGGAGGAGTATGACCTCACGTCTGAGGATTATGCTATGATGGTGTCTAACCCCAAGAGGTTCATAAAGAAGAGATTCCCCAGCAATAAAAACCGAAACTGGCAGGGGAGTTATAGTTCAGAAAAAGTTAACAATGAACCGAAGGTTGAAGAGCCCAAGAAGGAACCGAAGGTGGATGGTGATTCTGGAGTAAGCTGTTACTACTGTGGTGGGAAAAACCACTATGCTAAAGATCGTGTCCTTAAGAAGATGGCTGAAAAGGATGATGAAAAGGATGAGGAAGTTGTGCTGCAGAAAAGGCTCGATGAGATGAGAAAGAAGAAGTCTACCGCTAACCCTTCTATGAATGCTCTTATTGTGCAGGGTTCGGTTGCTGATGACGAGTTCGGTAGAGTGGAAGTTTGGTCTACTGACTCAGAAGACGATGAAGTGAGGAAGCCTACTCATGGAAAGGCTTATGTGGCAAAGGAGGAGAGCAGTGGAGGAAGATGCTTCATGGTGTCTGATGTATCTCAGATGAGAGGATACAACACCGATAGTGGAAGCAATGAACCGAAGGTGCAGGAGGACATGTGCTTCACGGCCAAGCCACTCAGCCAGCAGTTCAATGAGCTTGATGAACTGATAAAGAAGGTACAATCGGTTTTTGTTTCATTTAAAGTACCACAATCCTCATATGAGAAAGAACTAAAAAAATGTTAACACAAGAATTTCTCATCTAGATAGTAGCTTAACTCAAACTCGAGTCACCAATTCTAACCTAACTGATCAATTAAGCAGGGTGTCGTCGAAGAGTGAGGAGCGGCGGATGTGGATCGAGTTGAAGGAGTCTGAATTAGTTAAAATAAAAGACGAAAACATTTATTTACAAAGAGACAATTTAAAGTTGTTAAAACAGCGTAATGTTTTTTGTTTAATTGCAAAAAGTCTTTATTCTAATATTACTCAGCTTCACTTAGATTGTGAAATAGGCCAAAAGATCCATCGCATGATTTTGCCCTTCCTTGAGTTTAAGGAGGATGAAATCGATGCTGAAGCCTATAATTGTGAGAGTGTGATATCGTCTGATGATGTCAATCCGACCTACATGTATGGACTGGACAAAATTGAATCTTTCATTAAATCCAAGGACCACAAGGATATGCTTAAAAACCTTTTGGATGAAAATGATAGACTTAAACTGAGAACCGAAACCATACAAAAATTTGACTCATTGAATGCAAACGTAAGCTCAGAAAACAAAATTGATGTTGAAAATGCATCTGAGCTTAACGAGGACGACAACATGAGTGAAATTTCTGTAGAGGACACGGTTGACTGCTCAGAATTTGTAAAAAACGAACCTGAAAACCACAAGAATCTAATTTCTGAAAATTCAGTGGAGTTCGCTCGATTGTCCCAACAAAAGTCCCCGATCTTAGCAGAGAAAGCAGTTGTGTATCAAAAGGTCAGGACTACTCCGAATCAAGTATACAAGGTCACTGGAGTAACCGAACATCAGACAACTGAACTCACAGCTATTGTAAACGAAGACAATGCTGATGGCTGCGATGAGTACTTCTGGTCAGCACCAATAGATAATGCGAACGAAACGGTGGGCTTATCAGAAAGAACCTCTTGGATGAGTAAAGGTAGATACATACCTGAACCCTTAAATAAGCCAGATAATTTCGATGAGCCAAGCACCAGTGGTACAAAAGACATTCCTCAGGAGAATGAAAGTTCGGCAACAGAAGACGTTCCCTCTACTTCCTCAGTGCAAAATGAAACCCCTACAGTTCAAAATGAACCAACCAAGGAGAAACCGAAAACAAAAGCTAATGTTCATCATCAACCAAAGCAGATGAGGAATAAGAAACGAGAAAGGAACCAAAGATACAGGAAGAATCTCTCTGAAAGGAGACAATTCTGGCAATCCCAGAATGCATACTTCTCACATCAAGACAAGAATCTGAAGTATGAAAACAATCCTGCCGGAAAGCCTGAGAGTCACAATAACCGAAAGCCAAGGTTCGGTTCACAAGAAAATACCAACCGAAAGCCAAGGTTCGGTTCACAAGAAAATACCAACCAAAAGCAAAGGTTTGGTTCTAAGAATGACTTCAACCGAAAGCAAAGGTTCGGTTCAGAGAACGATTTCAACCGAAAGCAAAGGTTCGATTCTGAAGTAAACAGAGATCAAAACTCTAAGGTCAGTCCCTCCAATGACCAAAAGCAAAAGGGTCACCTAGAGTCTCCAACCAAGAAGTCCTCTCAATCTAAACCCACTTCTTCTAGTTCATCTAATTCTTCTACTTCCACCAATTCATCTCCATCTTGCTCTAAAGCTCATTCTGTTCATTCTCAAAAATCTCATTCGTCGTCTGAACAAAAGGGCAAACAGAAGGTTAAAGAATCCACACCAGAGTCTAAACCGAACGCACCCAATCCTAATAAAATAAAAGTTTTTACCATTAAAAAGAAAGATGAAACAACACTTATAAAACGAACATATCTTGTTGATATATCTCTTACTGTTCCTGTTCCCATGAAAAGCTCACGTGGACCCAAGAAACTTTGGGTTCCTATATCTGCTTAATTTTTGCAGGTTATAAGTGACGAGCAGTTCGACGAAGAATGGTACATCGATAGTGGCTGCTCACGTCACATGACAGGGAGGAAAGAGGAGCTCAGGGAATACATATCTCTTGCAAATGGTGGCAATGTCAAGTTTGGAAATAATTCTTTTGGCACCATAAAGGGATACGGGATGATAACAAATGGTGACTTTACTATAAGGAAGGTGGCTTATGTGGAAGGACTCCAACACAACCTCATCAGTGTATCTCAGCTTGTTGGAGGTACAGGTCTCAAAGTCTCAGTCGATGATGAAGGTTCTGAAATTATTGAGAAAAAGACAAAGAAGGTAATTCTCAAGTCGGAGCGAAAGGGTGAAATGTTTCCTCTAAACCTTAAACCCATCAAAGGAAACCCAGCTATATGCTTGTTATCAAAAGCTCAATCTGACGAAAGCTGGTTGTGGCACCGAAGACTTTCTCATCTCAACTTTAAAGATATCAACCGACTTGTCACTGGAGGTCATGTTAGGGGTCTTCCATTACTCAAGTTCGATAGAGATCATTTGTGTGCTGCATGTGAAATGGGGAAGCAGAGTCGTCAAAGTCATCCATCTGTAATTAACACAAAAGTTGTTGAACCACTCGAATTACTTCATATCGATTTGTGTGGTCCTTCATCTATCGAAAGCATCGGTGGTAGCAAGTATATTCTTGTTATTGTTGATGACTTTTCACGATTTACATGGGTGTTCTTTCTAAAGCTCAAATCTGAAGCGACTCAAGAAGGTCGTTCGCAACATCAGAAGCGACAATGGTCTTGAATTCAAGAACAGGGAGTTTGAAGAATTTCTTGCAGAAAAGGGAATAAGTCACAACTTCTCAGCTCCCTACACACCACAACAGAACGGAATTGTCGAAAGACGAAACCGATCTTTGTGTGAAGCTGCCCGAACTATGCTAAGTTTCGCTTCCTTACCTCTTTATTTTTGGGCTGATGCTATTTCTGCTGCTTGTTTTACACAGAACAGGTCTTATCTCAACAAACGATTCACGCTCACACCATACGAGATTCTCAATAACAGAAAACCTAATGTGAAATTTTTCCACGTGTTCGGCTCACGGTGTTTCATCTTTAACTCTAAAGAACACCGCAACAAGTTCGACGTCAAAGCCGATGAGGGAATCTTTCTGGGATACTCTCTCACATCCAAGGCATACAGAGTCCTAAACAAGCGTTCGAGAAAAATTGAAGAGACATATTACGTGACCTTTGACGATGGCTATGTCAAAAAGCTACAAGCCAAAGAAGACATCGATGGGGAAATCTTTCCTCAAACTGGGCAAGTCACAGTCTCGATCGCTAATTTATACGATAAATTTCTGGAGCTCTTTGACGAATCAGAGAAAGCTTCTCTCTCAGAAGCAGGTGCAGCAGAAAACAAGGTCGACCACATGAAGCAAATTGTCGAAGAAGCTGCCAGGAGAATGAATAACGGAGGATCGACTACTGATGACCCTCCATCCAACGATGCTTCTGTCGAGGGGGAGCCAAGCTCAAATGTCGAGGGGGAGCCAAGCTCTAAAACTGCAAACGAAAGTGCTTCTTCAACCGAAAGTGCTTCTCCAACCGAAAGTGCTTCTCCACCCGAAGGTGCATCAACGCCTGCAAGTCCAGCATCACTAGAAACCCCTGAACCTCAAGTTTCTCAAAGCTCATCAATCGAGGGGGAGCATGATGTTATGACGCTTGACTATGATAGCCAATCTGAGCCAGAAGAAATGATCAATGCTGAATTAGACCCAACCTTTGATCCAAATTACCCTCCTCTTACCAAATGGACCAGAGATCATCCTATCTCTCAAGTGGTTGGTGATGTATCTGAAAAGGTTCTGACCCGATCCCAACTGAAGGCAAAACAGACATCCTTATTTTCAAAAGTTGAGTTTTGTATGTTTAACTCATTCGTATCAAAAGTTGAACCGAAGACAGTTAACACTGCTCTCGATCACTCTGATTGGGTTTAAGCAATGCAAGACGAACTGAACGAATTTGAAAGGAACAAAGTCTGGCGCCTCATTCCTACTCCTCCAGATGCTTCAGTTGTTGGTCTCAAATGGGTCTTTAGGAACAAAATGGACAAGGAAGGTAATGTTATAAGAAACAAGGCTCGTCTGGTTGTAAAGGGATACTGTCAGGAGGAAGGGATTGATTATGAAGAGACCTTCGCTCCTGTAGCTAGGCTGGAATCTGTAAGAATATTTCTTGCTTATGCTGCCCACAAAAACTTTGAAGTTTTGCAAATGGACGTCAAGTGTGCATTTCTCAATGGAGAACTCGAAGAAACCGTGTATGTGGAGCAACCTCCTGGGTTCGTGAATGAAAAATATCCAAATCATTGCTACATTCTGGATAAAGCTGTGTATGGCCTTAAACAAGCTCCGAGAGCCTGATATGAAATGCTAACAAAATTTTTAAAGATGTCTAAATTCAAACAAGGTTCGGTTGACCCAACCTTCTTTCGCAAAAAGGAAGGTAACCACCTTATGATTGTTCAAATTTATGTCGATGACATCATCTTTGGCTCTACGAATCCCAGCTTAACAGCTGAATTCAGAAAGTTGATGGAGACTAAATTTGAAATGAGCTTAATGGGTCCTATTAACTTTTTCCTTGGTTTAAATATTAGACAGGGACCCGAAGCCATCTTTATCAATCAGGAAGCTTACACGAAGACTCTCCTAGCAAAGTTTGGTATGATGGGAGACTCAAAAGTCAAAGTCCCAATGGCATTTGGCACCAAGCTAACTCCATCCCTTGACAAACCGGCTGTCGATATCACGCTCTATCGTCAAATGATAGGCTCACTAATGTATCTTACTGCTAGCAGGCCTGACATCATGTTTTCTGTGTGTTATTGTGCTCGATTTCAGGCGAACCCACGCGAACCTCACATGCTTGCAGTGAAGAACATCTTACGCTATCTCAAGCGAACCACCTCTTTAGGTCTATGGTATCCTTCCAACTCAGGCTTCTTCGTTCAAACCTATTCTGATGCTGACCTCGGAGGATGTGAACTCGACAGAAAAAGCACAATTGGTGGTTGTCAATTCCTTGATGGAAAGTTGGTCAGCTGGCAATCCAAGAAACAAACGTGTGTGTCGTTGTCTACTGCCGAAGCGGAATACATTGCCGCTGCATCCTGCACATCCCAAGTGATTTGGATCCAGAGTCAACTTCGAGACTATGGACTCAATATGAAGAAGATCCCACTATATTGTGACTCTGAAAGTGCAATTAGGATCTGTCATAACCCAGTGCAACACTCTAAAACCAAACACATAGCACTGAGGTATCACTTCATCAAAGATCACGTGGAAGATGGAAACGTCGAAGTTCACTTCGTAAGAACCACTGATCAACTGGCTGACGTCTTTACCAAAGCTCTTCCTGAAGCATCATTCAATAGAATACTGCAAGGGCTAGGTATGATGGAATCAGAGTCAGTACCTCACACTACCTCTCAACCTCAAACGTAAGAAGCGAAACCAACCGAACGTTCGGGTTCGGTTAAACCATCTGATTCGCTCATCACTACAAAGGTAGTTTTTCTTTGTTATATATTTCTTGTACAAAATTTGTTTTTCTTAATATTGAAAGTATTTTCCTATTGCATGTCTAAATCCCTTGGTTTCTCAAAATTTTCCAAAACCGAAACCTACCGAAGGTTCGGGTTCGGTTTTTCAAAATTTTGTTGAACCGAAACCAACCGAACGCTCGGGTTCGGTTTTTCAAAATTCTCTGGAACCGAAACCAACCGAACGCTCGGGTTCGGTTTTTCATTTTTTTTTCTTCCCAAGTTTTTTTAAGTCTTATTTTTTTCTTACTTATTTTTTTTTAACTTATTTTTTTTTAATTTGTTTTTTTTTCTTTAATAAATCTCAAAAACTCCAAAAATAATTTTTTGTGTGTGTTCGTTCGTTTATGGGGATATAATTAATGAATTACTTAAGTGTCCCTAGAAGCATGCTGCTGTATGTGTCCCAAGCCTCATAAGATTTTGAATAATAGCCTTCATGACCTGGTATACACAAACCTTGTCTTCCCAATAAGGCTAACACATTTATTCTAATCGTGAGCTACCTCACTCTCTTCTCACATGAGTTAAGAGTTTCCTGCTTGGTCCTTATTTTCGCAGCAGAGGTACTATGTTTTCTTACACCATCTCCATTACATTTCTCCATTACATTCGTTTCATCAACGTAACCCTTGACACTCTCAGACATTACCACTGAGGTTTATGGTTACACAACATCTGTGTTTATGATCTTAGTTTCGTGTCACTACGAGCTGAGTGAAACCCAAAATTCAACACCTAATGAATTGACGGTGAACAATTAATTTGCTCAAGTTTTCACCAAAGAATTGACGAATGTACCTTCATGAAATCTCAAATTTTATTTTGTGTGATTCCTATGAAATTGTTAAACACCATAACATTTCTTCCCTTGGGATCCAATTTTAATTTTTTTTTATCTGAGATTTTATACTTTTCCAAGCCAATTTAAAATACATTCCTACCTACTTGTTCAACAGGCTACACCGGTCTCACAAGTACTTTGTTCACTTTCTTTCTTATTTCAAGAATAGAATAGCTGAATCAAAGTGAAAGCCACCCTTATTTAGCCTAATTAAAAGAAGCCTTTCAATATTTATTAATAAGTGATCGATCGTAACTCAACGGGATTCCACATTAACACTTTAAGGTCTCTCTTGACCTTGAAGGAAGAGATTCGTGCCCGGGATCATCAGTTTCGTGTCATTATTGACATCACAGAAAATCCTTAAAAGAGTTGCTTTAATTTATTTCTTTTCCTTTTACACTCTTTGCACGGAAATCTTTGATTTTCCAAAACTCCGTTACTAATTATTACAGGCTGTATTATTACTTTGGTGGTTAATTATGAAGCTGTGGTAAAAAACAATCCACGTGGGTATTTAATTCAAAAGATGCCATTTAAAAAGATAAGACGAAAGGTTGCTGACTAGGTGGGAGTTAAACGGATTGAAATTCAAACGACGGTAAAAAGGGGGCGCGTGTGAATTTGAAACGCCCATACTTTTACTGACATTATGGACGCGTGTGCGAAATCCAAGCGACATCCCTCTGGCATTTAAAGGCGCGTGAGGATTTGAACTGTTTTTCTTCTGAAACGGCGCTTGTTGGGTGGCGTGATCCTAGGAATCTGACACTCTCTCTCCTACGTGATCATCGCATAGAAGATTTGAAACGATTTTTCTCTCTCCAATCCCTCACTATAAAAGGCAGTCTACACTCTCATTTACCTTTTTACTGCTTCCGGATTTTCTAAAGAGCAAAAACTCCCAAAAGCTTCAATGTTCATCTTCTTCTTCTACTACCTTCAACAATGGCGGAATCATCCTCAGTTCATGCTACATCACAAATCCTTCCTATTCGTCCGCAACAATGCCTAGTGATCGATCTCAACCCTCTGGCGTACGACTCCTACATGTCACCGATCATCGAGTGCCTGAAGTACTCCCAAATCGCCACCGCTCTCTCCCGGATCGAGTCTGTGCCCTTGGTGGCCCTATCGCAGGTTTATGCGACTGCCTATTACGACAAAGCAGTCGAGCGGGTGTTCTTTGAGATTGCTGAACACAAGACATCTGTTTCTCGACAACGTTTCTGCACCATGCTAGGGTTGGCTGTTGACCCATCGAGAATAAATCCGGAGACGATTCCGGTTGGGTTTCTGTACAACATGTTTTACAATATGGGGTACACGGAGGTTCTCACCTCCGTAGCAAAATTCAAGAAGTCCTGCTTGCCGCCTCAGTGGAATGGCATGTTCACAGTCCTCTTCAAGGGCTTGTCGGAACGGAGCTCAGGGTCCGACGGTGCTAGTCGACTTTTCTTGTCGATCATGTATGCAGTCTACAACAGGGTCAACTTGGATTTCGGGTTGGTCCTCTGGCAACAGTTCATCCAGAGCATTTCTTCATCATCACGACACTCTGAGGTGTCGCTGGCCCGGTTCTGGATTTTAATCACAAAGTGGGCGATGGACAAGTTCGACATTCCCACTGCTGCAGGTGCATCGATGTCTTCAATCGGTACGTTTCATACCAAGAAGATCATCGTCTCGGATGCATCTAAATCCTTATTTGTTGGCTCTATTCCGGAGACAATGTATGGCGCCGTTCCCTCTGACAGCAGACTAATCCGGACGATCAAGGAATTCAGGGCAACTGGTCCTAGGGAACTTACACCGGAAATGCTCAGGTCCATCCACGATGCTGACAAACCGGTGAATAGGGGCAAAAAGGCGGATAAAGGGAAGCAAGCGACCAAAGCTCCTACGGGTCCTTCTCCCAAGAAAAGGAAATAGCCTAAAGTTGCACAGTCCCCACAACCGAAGAGGAGGAAGACTCAACCGAAGCGAAAGCTTGTTATTCCCTCTTCTTCGAGTGAATCAGAGCACGAGAGTTCGGGTTCGGACGGTTCTCAAGGAGGCGAAACCCCTCAACGAGGTAACACACCACCTCGCTCACCTACCCCAGAAATGGAACTTCATAATTCACCAGTTCCTTCACCTCCTCCAACCATTCCTACTTCCATTCCGACCATAATCCCCACCACCACTATTCCTCCAACATCTTTCCCTATACCACCACCCATTTTCACAACTGCAACCGAAACACCACCTGTAACCGAAACCCCACCCGTAACCGAACCACCACAAACCGAAACCCATACAACCGAAACTACCCATACTCAACCACCACCCGAAACTACCCCACCCCATACTCAACCTGACCATACCCAAACCACAACACCCCCAGCTTCACCACCTCCACAATCTCCAGATGATGCCTCTGATGGAGATAACCCGTTTCTTGGCGGTGATAACATGAACTTCGATTCGGTCTACTATAGTCCATTTCAGGTTCAAAGCGATGAAGAGGATGATGCTCCAGTGACAAAGAAGCATCTTAAGGAGCTTAACGAGAAGGTTGACCTACTTCTCGCCTCATCTTCCAACCAACAGTCCTCTCTCTCTGAAGCTGTACTTCAGAAGATTGTTGATGCCTTCTCCAGGGCTCAACATGATTCGGTAGCCTCAGCCACTGCCTCCATAGACGCCTCAACCAAAGCATGTGAGGCTGCGACCGAAAAAGTCGATAAACTATTCTCCGACGCTTCCATCCTGTTGAAGTCCTTACAGGAAAGCGCCGACGCCACAAAGACAACTTTGGAACCGATTGTTCAGCAATTGGCAAAGTTTGTTTCTACGGAGTTGACCTCGTTCGCTACACTTCGCCAATCCCTAAGCGACGACAACTCGGCCCTTCGTGCCTCCAACGACGAGCGCCTCGCTAAGCTTCAGGAGGATCTCGCAGCTGAAAATTCATTGATGGACGTTCTGCCGAGCAAAACAACTGCCCTCAAGATCAAGAGCACGCAGCTTTCAAACTCACAACAACAACTTGAAGCTCTTCGATCCGAAAGGGAGGTCATCAAGACATGTGTTTCGGATGTACACGCTGCCTTATCAAACATTCTAGAAGCACATGATCCCATTCTCAACCATTCAGTGAGGCGAACCCTTGCTGAAAAACTTTCTCCAGCCATGGACCTTCTCAGCAAAATCGAAGGCTTACCGAGTTTCGTGTCCATTCCGAAACAAGGGGGAGAAGAGAAGAAGACCGGATCGAAACCACCTCCTTCCTCCAAAGCTACTCACACAACCGAACCACCTCCGACTGGTCAAGCTTCGGGTTCGGGTGTGAAGGACAAAGGGAAAAATATAGCTGAGGAAGAAGATGAAGATGAAGATGATGAAACCATTGCTGACATGTTGAAACGAAAGAACAGTCGCAATGTGGATGATGATGTTAATCGTGTGGCGCGAGAGGCTGAAGAAGCCGAATGCAAGCAGAAGGAAGCCCATGATCTCCTTGAGAGCAGGAAGACTCTCTTCCCTGCCTGGACTCGGGAGCGCTTACTTAAAGAGGCCATAGATACTCCCAGCATCCTATGGCTTGAGCCGGTGATTTCGTTCGACTGCGTTAATTCTGTCGATTCGCAGTTCGACATGTCGCTGACTCGAAAGGCGTTTATCTTCCACGCCTTCTCAAATATCTTTGAAGTCCCTCATCCAAATGCTGAACTTGATAGGGAACTCATCGACTTCTATCTGAAGGCTGCTCGTCCTCAATATCTAACTTGGAGCGCCCAGAAGATAGTAAACGTTCGGGTACTGAAGCCTTACGCCGAAGGAAGGTTCACAAACGTTCGGTTCAAGGTGATTCGAGGATCTGCAAAGACGGCACATCATATCTCCCTGGCAGATCTACCGAACTTAAATCCTCATGATTGGATTGTCTTGCATAATATTCTTTTGACTAATGAAGCCGAATATGGTCCCATTATAGACCATATCAAAAGGATGTTAGTCTGCTACATCATGGAGGTTGTCCTAATGGATCAGGAGGTTGCCACAGTCTTCAAGAAGAAACCGAAGATAGCTCCTGTGGGATCGGCCAGTGATCTCAACCAAATGCAAATGGGCAGGATCGACCCGAGGCGCAACTCGGTTATGTTCACTAGAGCAGAAGGACAGAAATGTCTCTTTGCTTTAGCTGACAAACACCTTTACACCACTGCTTGTTTGGAGCATGTGTTATCGATCATCAAAAGGTGTAAAGAGAATTCAGCGGATGATGTAAAGTACTTCGACGACATGATCCAATGGTACATCAGGTTTAGACAGATAATACTCTCGCTCACCAAATGTCTGTTTAACACCGTGAAGAAGAAGGTACCTGCCTCCGCTGCTGGCCCAAGTAACAAGTGAAGATCTCGCTCCAATTGACGCAAAGGGGGAGATTGTTGGGCTGAAGTTTTTGTTGAAGATTGCGTCATTTGGGCTCGGTTATTTATTTACTTTATTTGTATTCCGGTTTGGGCCTGTCCAACCGAGAGCCCTTTTTGTTTATTATATAAGTATATGCTTGCATGCATATTAGGTCAATGATTTTAAAACGATTCATCTAGAGCATAACGATAGTATTTCCAGATTTCTTAAATCGTTCTTGTAACCTACCAATCCTCTACAGTTGATGTTCTTAATCGAGCTCTTCTGAGGATTTTATTTTAATCATTCGACACGATTGATTCACTCTTGCCTTATTATTATTTTCGTGTTCTTGCTGTTTTTATAATTATTTACCTGTTTGAGATGTAATCGATCTTCATAGATTAAAGTTTTAATCTCATCACTTCTCAAAGATCGCTAAGCCACTTACCACCTTGACTCAGAAGTGTGTAACCTTCGAATGGGGAGAAAAACAAGACATCGTATTCCAAACACTAAAGCGAGCCCTATGCAGTGCACCTATTTTAACCTTACCAGAAGGAACATAAGACTTTTTAGTCTACTGTGATGTGTCAAACCAAGGACATGGCTGTGTTCTAACGCAGCGAGGGAAGGTCATCACCTATGCCTCAAGACAACTGAAGACGCACGATGTAAACTACACGATGCACGATCTTGAGCTAGGAGCCGTCGTTTTCTTTCTAAAGCTCTGGAGGCACTATCTCTACTACACGAAATGTACAATCTTCACCGATCATAAAAGCCTCAAACATATCCTCAACCAGAAAGAACTCAACATGCGACAAAGACGGTGGGTAGAACTACTAAACGATTACGAATGCGGAATTCGTTATCATCTCGAGAAAGCTAACGTAGTAGCCGATGCTCTCATCCGAAAGGAATACTCGGGCTGCCGAGTGAAATCCTTAACCATGACTATCCATTCACATCTGTCCACACAAATCAAGGAAGCGCAAATAGAAGCCTTAAAATCCGAAGACGTGGCAAGTGAAGCCTTAAGAGGAATGGATAAGAATCTTCAAATCAAGGATGAAGGAGTTCGTTACTTCATGAATCGGATCTGGACGCCGAAGTTTGGCGGATTTAGAGATGTTGTCATGGACGAAGCCCATAAGACACGATACTCCATACATCCCGATTCAGATAAGATGTATTTGGACCTCAAGAAATTGTACTGGTGGCCGAACATGAAAGCCGAAATTACTACCTACGTAGGCAAATGTTTGACTTGCGCCAAAGTCACGATGGAATACCAAAAGCCTTCGGGATTGTTGCACCAACCAGAAATACCCGAGTGGAAGTGGGAGTGGATAACTATGGACTTCTTAACCAAGTTACCCAAGACGACAAGCGGACTCGACACCATCTGGGTGATCGTCGACAGGTTAACCAAATCCGCGCACTTCCTACCAATCAACGAAACGGATAAACTGGAGAAACTAACTAGAACATACATCAGGGAGATTGTACGACTGCATGGTGTGCCAATATCCATTATCTCGTACCGAGATAGTAGATTCACCTTGAGGTTCTGGCAGTCACTACAGAAATCTCTAGGAACGAGGCTAGACATGAGTACCACTTATCACCCGCAGACCGACGGCCAGAGTGAGAGAACCATACAAACCTTAGAAGATATGTTGAAATCTTGCGTAATCGATTTTGGCAAGGCGTGGGACACCCATTTACCTTCGGTCGAGTTTTCATACAATAATAGCTACCACACTAGCATCAAGGTTGCCCCATTCGAAGCCCTCTACGGCCGTAAGTGCAGATCAACTCTGTGTTGGGCTGAAGTGGGTGACACACAACTAGCAAGAGGTCAGGTACCCAATAGCACTCTCACTGGACGGAGATCATAAGAGAAACTACGGAGAAGATTTTTCAGATATGGGAGCGACTGAAGGCTTCAAGAGACAGACAAAAGAGTTATGCGGATAAAAGACGGAAACCCTTGGAATTCCAGGTTGGGGACCGTGTCCTACTAAAAGTCTCGCCCTGGAAGGGGTTAATATGATTCGGAAAGCGTGGAAAGCTAAACCCAAGGTACATCGGACCATTCGAGATCCTTGCTAGGATCGGCCCGGTGGCTAACAAACTTCGATTACCACAGGAACTCAACAACGTACACCCTATCTTT
This sequence comes from Lactuca sativa, assembly GCF_002870075.4. NCBI lineage: Eukaryota > Viridiplantae > Streptophyta > Magnoliopsida > Asterales > Asteraceae > Lactuca > Lactuca sativa. The sequence continues at coordinate 76,124,505 of NC_056628.2, forward strand.
CACGTATCAAACCTAAAGAAGTGCGTATCCGATGAGACCCTCGTTATCCCTCTGGATGAAATTGCAATCAACGAGAATCTCCAATTCGTAGAAGAGCCAGTAGAGATCATGGATCGGGAAATTAAAAGAACTAAACAAAGTCGCATACCCATTGTGAAGATCCGCTGGAACGCCACGCGAGGACCTGAATACACCTGGCAACGCGAGGATCAGATGAAACAAAAGTAGCTGCATCTTTTTCCTAACCCATAAACTTTGTCTTAGATTAAATTTCGGGACGAAATTCCCTCTAACGGGGGGATGATGTGACAACTCGATGTTTTTCACATTAATGTAACATTCAAAAAGTCAAATATAACGAATTATTTGGAATCAACGAAATTAGCTTCAAAAATGAAGTGTTTTAAAATCTTAATTGGGATACATAAAGTTTTAGATATCGTGACAAGGTTTCCAAAAATATAAAGAACACTAAAATCCGAGTTATAACGAAGGAGTAATGACCAATCGAAAATCCATGACAAACCCGGTAAAACACTGTTAAACGTAAAAAGTGAAATTTCAATAAAATGTTTTTTAGCCTTAGGTATCTAAACGAAAGTCATAGATTACGTTAAACCATGAGCATACATAAAAAGAACGCCCCAATTTGACTACGTATGAAGAAGTTACGAATTTTCTAAGTTTCGTAACAGCGGTAGACAGTTAAAAATTCGAAATAGAGATCGAGTGATTTTTAGCTGACGCAACCTAAACGAGAGTTGAAGGTCTCTACAATAGTAGTACAATGGTAAAAAGACAAACGAAAACGGACATCGGATAAAAAAGTTTTGGATCTTTAACAGAATTATCGTGTCCCGGCCTATTAAATAAAATATAATTAAAATTAAAGTCAAAATTAGCCGACAAAGTCTAAATGAAAGTTGTAGAGTATTTTCTTGCCTATGTGTGGATATAAAGTACGTCGAAAGCGGAGCTCGTATGCAAAAGTTGCACATTTTTGAAGTTTTTGGCATGCATTTCAAAGCTTATCCGAAGGAGTACGGCCAACCGTCTTCGGAGTACGCCCAACGTACGCGATGGAGGGCCACGGATCGGCCACGTCACCCCTATGCCTCTACGCCCTGTATCGTCCGAAGTCCAGTAGTCGATTATGCGGTAAACAGTGACGCACGAGTACGCCCCGCATACGAGGGTACGCCCAGCGTACTTCGGAGTACGCCTAGCGTACGAGGGCAGTGTTCCTCACCTATAAATAGGATGTGAGACCTCCGACTTTCCTTGCCCATTTCCTCCTTCTCTCTCATTCTTACTCCACATTTAGCATCCCGAGACGATCCTGACTTCCCGGTTTCATACCCCAGCCCCGACGAAGGTCCGAAGCCCCGAGATTCCCGAGAATCTCGCCACTTTCTGGTCGAAGTGCCGCCCGAGAAAAAGCTCGCTTTCTTCGAATCGTCACACTTTCCAAGTGAGTTCATACCCCTACTTTTTCACGTCTTTTTCATGTTTTAGGGGGGGGGGGGGGAATACAAGTGCAATACGAGAAAACATACCATTTGATATAGATTTAAATACAACATCTACATTTTTAAATACTTCGATAACGTTATACTTTACATGGAAAGTTAGTATTACATCGAGTTATTATCACCAAATGGAACACACTTTCGGAAAAACTATAATGGGTATAGTTGCGGGTTATTCATTACATTCTTACAGAAATATGGTGAAAATGAGAAACTTTCATCTGCATGAAATACAGACTTTCTTTTTCATAAATCTATTTATACTAAGTGTTGTGAGATATTCAACTTCAACCTACTCTCAAGTATGCATTTCAATTCCTGTATTATAAACCATAATCTCTTGGAGGGAGAGCGTGATACTTGTGTATAGATCTATACGGGATTGACAATCCCACACCTAAACTGTTAGCTACAGTTAGACCGGAAGGTCCAGGGTGACAAACGTCATAACACTACAACGCCTGAAGAACGTTGTTATAGACAGTCTGGGTCATTTGCATGGTTGTAAAACTCACACAGAAGTATTAAATAAGTTTGATTTATGAGACTCTTGAATGCATTCAGTAAATACATTATTTTGAGTATAAATTTACTTTCATCATTTGAGCACGAAAGATACTAGTGCACTCCAACCTTTGGTAATTTTTCATACTATATGTAGAAAATATTGGATTTTATGGAAAAACACATTCATCCATTTTTACTAAAAGACATGCAAATTTCAGTACAAAAACGCTTATGAACTCACCAACTTAATCGTTGACACTTTTTTGAAACTACTTGTATTTCTCAGGGAATCAGTAATACAGGTAACCATTAGCTTTTGGAGAAGGAACACTAAGGCGTCTATTATCAAAACATTTTAAATCATCATATTTGTAATATTCTTTTTAAACATGTATTACACGCAACAATGTAAACTTTATTATATTTATGATGGTTGTGTTACTTTCTTTACAATATTCAACTCTTATGATACTACATGAAGTAACCACCCCCGAATATTTCCGCCATTTTGGTTTGGGGGTGTGACAGATTGTTATGATAAAAGTATATAATCAACAAAACCAATAGAAATAAAACAAATGAAATTCAAATATATGAAGTATGCAAGAATCAATTTATATAAAACATACTTGTATGATGACTACATAGAAAATATAATCACGAAATTGTACAGATTGAGGCCTGCTTTGCAGTGTCCTAAGACAAAAATTTCCCTTGTAGGGATCTGTCAAGAGGATACAACAATCAACCAAGATCTTCTCTTGATTATGACGAAATTCACTATGTTCCCTTCATTGTTTGTGGAATACAAAATTATATGAGGAATATGTGTGTGGTTTTTCTGAATCCGAAATCAGGTCTTTGGTGATCTATTTGTAGATATACATTGACTGTTTTTCCTCCAAAAACTGCCAACCGAAAATAACTGTCAAGATAGTTAAAACGAATTTAACATATTTGTTTAATATAAAAATAAAAGTCAATGAGACCCCAACAGCCCCAATGCCCAAGGCCAAACCTTTGACCATTAAATATATATATATATATATATATATATATATATATATATATATATATATATATATATATATATATATATATATATATATATATATTAATCTAAGTCTTTCAAGACCAATTTGACTAGCCCAATCACTAAATCCAACCCAATCCCTTTAGTCAAAGCCTTTATATAATTGATAAACAATTAGTAGGAGGCTTTTTAAGGGAGTAAAACTTTCCTATTTCTTCCAGTGTGGGACAAGTCCTATAGAGAAAGTTTTCATTTAACAAAGTTCCAACAGAGATATTATGTATGCAGGTGTTCTTCAAGCTCAGACACTGTTTTGTATGAGCTTTAACATGACGCATTCATGTCTTGCACACCATCTGGTTTTGTTGGTCTGAAAATGGTGTCCTAAGGACCAGGTGACATGTGTGTGTTTTTTCCTTTCATTAGAGAATAATCACACTATTCTCTCTGGAACCCCCCCCCCCCCCCCCCAAGTTTCTTAATTTTTGATCTTGTGTAAGTGAAACCATCTCTAAACTTGCTTAAGTTGTCAAGAGAACTACACAAAGTTCAATTACCGTATACTAAATTAGCTTGATGATTGACGGACATCATCAATTTAAAGTACTAAAAATAACAAATGAATAATATATGATTATGCACTAAGTATTTGTTTTAATGCTAGGGTAATTACTCGTTATGATCATAGCAAACAATTTGGTACTCAATATGTAACATCCCAAAATTTGAGGCCAAAAATTTCGGTTTGAAATTAAGTAATTTATAATTTTATTTATCAAAACATTGCCAAGATCATGTAAATACAGAAACCATAATATCGTGTTTCAAACCAAATCATCTTGAGTAACATAATATCAGAGTACAATCCTAGAAAACTCTAAGCGAAAATCATGTGTGTGTGATACGCTGCTACACCGCCGGCTCCTTCCTCTTAGACGAAGAGGTACCCAAAACCGAAAACTAAAATGGTAAGCACGAAGCTTAGTGAGTTCCCCATCATACCACATACCATAAAATCACATAGCATACAAACTATCGGACAATTATGGGGTGCCCGTCCTACCCATGTCAAGCCATTCCGGGGTGCTGACTTACCCATGTCAAGACATTCTGGGGTGCTGACGTACCCATGTTAAGCCATTATGGGGTGTTGACCTACCCATGTCAAGCTATTCTAGGGTGCTGACCTACCCATGTCAAGCCATTCTGGGGTGATGACCTACCTTCCGGTCTATCTCAACCGAGTGTAGGGACTATTCCACCCCTACTACTAACACATAATATCATATCATAATCATGCTGTCAGACATATCTGGGGTGTCCGACCTACCCATTGGTCCTAGCAACCGAATCGGGGACTAGTCCCCCTTCTACTGATACTATCTCACATAACGTAGCAACTAGCAAACTAGAATACTCACATATCTAGCAATCTAGCATACTCACATATCCAACAATAATAGACCAGACAATTATCACAAAGATAATTGTCCCAACTACAATTACTAGTGGGCCGGCCTTGGTGCCTTAGACCCAATTCTACTTGAAGGTAACTCACCTCGATGTCGTGTAGTGTGTGAACTGTCCTCAGCGTGAAGGTTGACTCTCCTCGACTCCTCATTCGCTATACGACAATCCTCAAGTCATCTAACAAAACATACAACCCTAACCAGGGTCAATACCAAACCAGGACAAGTGAACTTGGTCAAAGTCAACATCCAGTTGTCCTGACTCCCCGAGTTAGTCTAACAACTTGTCGAGTTCATACTCCACTAACCCGATTCAACCCCGACTCCGCTCGTAGAGTCTAGCAAGAACTCGATGGGTTCTCCTTCATTCAAACCATCGGGACCGTCTTCATTCAAATCGCCGAGTTCTTCTTTAAACTCGGAGAGTTCATCTCCTTCATAAGAATGTGTCGGTCTACGACTCGCCGAGTAGTATGAAAAACTCGTTGAGTTCATCTTCAAATATTGAGAGATTTCCTTGGACTCGTTGAGTCTGCTCATACACTCGTCGAGTCACATGATTCCCATTCCCTTTTCGTGCCTAAACAACTACGAGACTTTCCTTCCTAACAACTGGTCCATCCACATAAAGGATTTAGTGGTCAATACACCACGACCTGCCGAGTCCCAAGAACAACTCGGCGAGTTCATCCTTGACCAACACTATATAGTCGATTTAAATGGGTGTTAACACACCAAAACCATAGATCTGGCCTCCTAATGTCCATTTTATACGTAAGGTTCCAAACTTGGTGCACATGCATGGGGTCTTTGGCTCAAAAGCCATAAAAGGTGCTCTACAAGATGCATGGGGCTCTCATGGCTGTAGAGTTGACACCTTCATGCCATGAGACCCCTCCAATGGCCCAAATCTGAAGTCATAACCCCAAATGACCCTTCACAATTCCGAAAATGGCTTAGAAAGCCCTAGAGATACTCAAAATCCAAGCCCTAAGGATAAATAAACACATGGAAGACCAAGACAGGGGCATTTTCCCTTGAATGAACTGGAAATGGAACAAAATCTCTGGATCTCCAATCCCCAACTCGAACTCTCAAGCTTCCTCCCTCTTTTCAAGCTTCACAATCCACCAAAATGGCCTTAGAACACACAAAGACGGCTAGGGTTTCGATATGATGTCTTTTGGGAGTATAAGGGACGATGGAGGCTGAGATAAGGCATTTAAAATGGGGTGCAAACCCTCAATTTAGGGTTTTACCCAAACAACGCCTACTCGCTGAGTCCGTCTCCCGACTCGTTGAGTAGGTCACTAAAACTGTTCGCGGATCTCGACTCTACTCGACGAATGGGGTCTCCAACTCATCGAGTGCCATAGAAAAACACAACAATGGCTTGAACTAACTGTGTACCAGGAATCAGGTGTTACGAATATCCCCCCCACTTATCTTAGACTTCATCCTCGAAGTCTGCTGCTCGATCTTGAAAAGTTCGAGGTAATGCTCCCTTATCTCGTCCTCCGACTCCCATGTCCATTCCGAGCCCTTTCAGTGCTGCTACCGTACCTTTACCAACTCCTCTCTCTTGTTCCTCAGATCCTTTGACTTTCTGTCAAGGATAGCTATTGGCCGCTCGATGTAGTTTAGGCTGTCATCAACCCGAATATCCTCCAAAGTCACCACTGCCGAATCGTCCACCAGACACTTCTGCAACTAGGAGACGCGAAAGGTGCTATGAATCTGACTGAGTTCGGCTAGCAGATCCAGCTTATATGCCACCTTGCCCACCCGGGCTATAACCCTGAAGGGTCCAATATACCTGGAGCCTAGCTTGCCTCAATTTCTGAATCGAATAACGCCTTTCCAAGGGGACACTTTCAAGAGTACCATATCCCCGACCTGGAACTCCAGGTCCGACCGACGCTTGTCGGCATAACTTTTCTGCCGACTCTGAGCTGTCTGAAGCCTGTTTTGAACATGTTGGATCCTTTCCGTAGTCTTGAGTACCACTTTGGTACTCCCCATGACTTTCTGCCCAACCTCTCCCCAGCATATCGGGGTCTTGCACTTCCTACCATACAACATCTCGAAAGGAGGACGGTCAATACTCGCATGATAAATATTGTTATAGGAGAACTCAACCAACGGAAGGTAAGTATCCCATCTACCTCTGAAGTCTAAAACACACGCCCGCAACATATCCTCCAGAGTCTGGATGGTTCGCTCGCTCTGATCATCCGTCTGCGTGTGGAAGGCAGTGATAAAATGCAGTCGAGTACCCAGCTCGTTATGAAACTTCATCCATAACCTAGAAGTGAACCGCACATCCCTGTCTGAAATCACTAAAACTGCCACCCCGTGCCACACCACTACCTCCCAGATATAGATGTCAGCCAACTTTTCGGCCGAAATACTCTCGTGAATCGGGATAAAATGGGCGCTCTTGGTCAACCGATCAACGATGAACCAAATCGAATGCACTCCTCGCGTGGTCCTGGGAAGCTTTGTAATGAAGTCCATATCCCACTTCCACAGTGAGATATCCAATGGCTAGACCTTGTCGTGAGGTCTCTGGTGCTCAACCTTGAACTTACTACAAGTCAGACACCTTCCACGAACCAAGCTACATCCCTCTTTATACAGGGCCACCAATAATCAAGACGAAGATCCCTGTACATCTTTGTCGCCCCGGGATGGATAAAGAACCTGGATTTGTGCGCCTCTGCCATCAATACATGGCGTACACCCCCATGATAAGGGACCCACACCCTACGGTGAAGAGTCAACAATCCCCGACTATCATAGTCGATGGAGGAAACCTGAACCACAATTCGCTCGCTCTTCCGATGTTCCTCATTCATGGCCTCCAGCCAGGCTTCCTAAATCTGCTCCAACAATGGAGTCACAACTATCATCCTCAGCCATATGTCCCTGATCGACGCAGCCTTACGGCTAAGTGCATCGGCCACGACATTGGCCTTCCCCGGGTGGTAGAGGATCTCGCAATCATAATCCTTCGCCACATCAAGCCACCGATGCTGTCTCACATTCAGATTTTGCTGGTCCATGAGATACCTCAAGATTTTGTGGTCCGTGTAAACGATACAACGAACCCTATAGAGGTAATGACGCCAAATCTTGAGGGCAAAAACAACAACCCCTAGCTCCAAATCGTGCGTCAGATAATTTACCTCGTGAGGCTTCAGCTACCTTGAAGTGTAAGCTATAACATGCCCCCTCTACATCAATACCACGCCCAAATCCAAGATGGACGCATCGTAGTATACAACAAAATCCTCCATGCCATTCGGTAGGGCTAAGATTGATGTCTCACACAATTTCTGTCTCAAAGTCTCAAACGCAGCCTACTGCTCAGGCCCCCAGTGAAAGACCACGACTTTCCTCGTCAACCGGGTCAGGGGTACGACTATCTTCGAGAAGTCCTGAATGAATCTCCAATAGTAGCCTGCCAGTCCCAGGAAGCTCCGAATCTCAGATGGAGACCTCGGAACCTCCCACCTCCTCACGGCCTCCACCTTGGCCGGATCAACTGAAATCTCGCCCTGGTTGACAAGGTGCCTAAGAAACTGCACCTCGCGCAACCAGAACTCACACTTGGAGAAGTTAGCATACAATCTCTCCCTCCTCAATGTATCCAGAACCTCTCGCAAGTGCTCCCCATGCTGCTCTCGCGTCTTGGAATAAACCAAGATGTCATCGATGAAAACTATCACAGACCGATTCAACATCACTCTGCACACGCAGTTCATGAGATGCATGAACACGACAGGAGCATTGGTGAGCCCGAAAGGCATCACCACGAACTCATAGTGGCCATAACGTGTCCAAAACACAGTCTTTTGCACATCCTCCTCTATGACCCTCATCTGATGATATCCTGAACGCAGATCAATCTTGGAAAACCAAGATGCTCCATGTAGCTGGTCAAAGAGGTCATCAATCCTTGGGAGTGGATCACGATTCTTCACTGTTACCTTATTCAGCTCTCGATAGTCTATAAACATCTGATGCGACCCGTCCTTCTTCTTCACAAACTGAATCGGGGCTCCCCAGGGTGAACTGCTCAGTTTAATGAATCCCTTATCTAACAGCTCCTGCAGCTGTGTAGACAACTCCTGCATCTCAGGAGGAGCCAATCGATACGGTGCCTTGGCTATCAGAGCTGCACCAGGAACTAGGTCGATCCTGAACTCTACCATCCTCTCTGGAGGTATCCCAGGCAACTCCTCGGGGAATACATCCGCACACTCTCGTACCACAGGCAAATCACCCACCGTCGCCTTACCCACCTCCCAGGTATTCATAACATCGGCGACAAATCCTGCACAACCCTACTGAAGGTAGTGCCTAGCTCTCGCTGCTAAACATAAAGTTGGCCCTTGATGTGGCCTCTCACCCTGAATCACCCGCTCTCCCCCACTTGGGGTCCTGATCCGCACCAACTGTTTCGCGTAGTCAATCACTGCCCCATTAGGGCTTAGCCAATCCATACCAATAATAACCTTGTTCCCCCATAAAGGTATGGGAACCAGGTCTAGCAGGTAACGCTCCTCGAACAGCCTCAAAACACAATCTCGGTAGACCTCTGATGCTCGCACTGACCGGTCATCTGCAATCTCAACCTCTAGAGGGCAATCCAACATGCTCGAAGACTCAGGAAACTTCTTGCTAAGTGCCAGAGAGACAAACGATCGGGTAGCACCCGAATCTAAAAATACCAGAACTGGGATACCATTCACATGGAATGATCCTAAACAAAGCACATACATAACATATCAAAATCACAACGACATAGCATAAAAGCATAAGAAAGAAGTTATACCCGTCACCACATCGGGTGCAGCGTGTGCCTCCTCGGCTGTCAACTGAAATGCTCGGCTCTGCACCACTAGAGCCTCTACCTTGGCCTTCCGGCCATCCGTGACCCATGCTGACGCTGGGGTCGGCGCCGCCGCTGGCGTTGCTGCTGCTGTCAATCTAGGGCAGTTGGCCTTCTTATGGCCCCTCTAATTGCAATTGAAGCAAATCAGGTCTGACATCTACACTGTGGAGGCGGGGGCAGTACAATCCCTGCCAAAGTGCCCCGTCTTACCACACCTGTAGCAGCCCGCCGATCCCGCTCTACAAGCTCCCTCATGCGGCCTGCCGTATTTCCTACAGCGGCTTTGGCCTGGCTGTCCCTTCGACCTAACGACGGATCCCTTGGGTTTCTTCCCCGAAACACCTATCACCTGCTCAATCTCAACTTCCCTCTTTCGAACGTGCTCCAAATCGAGATCCCTCTCCCGCGCCATGTCAATCATGAACTCTAGGGTCGGGCAGGCTGAATACCTGACATGCTCCTGAATATCAGCCCTCAACATATCATGATAGCGGGTCTTCCGCATCTCCTCATCCCCCACATATTGGGGTACCAACAGGGCCCTCTCCCTGAACTTGGCGGTGATCTCCGCCACTATCTCAGTCGTGTGCCTCATATCTAGAAATTCCCTGGCCAGCTGCTGAAGCTCCACAGCCCGCGCAAACTCAGCATAAATCTGGTCACGAAATCTGACCACGTCAGAGCCTCGACGGCTGGGGCTCCCAACGAGTCACCAACCGACTCCCACCAGTCTCTAGCTCTATCCCTCAGAAATCCCACAACAAAGTGGACCTTCGACCCTTTCAGGCAGAAGCTCGTCAACTGCGCAGATTCAATGTCTGCAATCCATCTCCTGGTAACAATGGGGTCCTTCACTCTGTGAAAATCCGGCGCACCACTCCCTATGAAGTCCTTGAAGGACAGTATACGCGTAACCGCATGGCCAAATGCCAAATCACTCATGAATGCTCAGAGGCGATCCTCTACCAGCTCGATAATCCCCTCCTTGATCAACCTGAAAATAACCGTAATCGAATCAAGGATACCTCTCGTGATCTCAGACGCGATGAACTCACATAGTCCGTCATCCACCTTCTCTGATCTTGCCCCCGAGCCTGATCCTGATCCTGACCCAGATCCTGAGCCTCCTGCTCCATGTCGTGTGACCACCATACTAAAAATAAACACATAAATGTCAGGATCATACGTACTCCCAAGAGGTCTCACACACTCCCCCGGTTTCTTGGTTTCATCTCGACCCTCCTTGACTCGAGTATGGATCCTCTGCTTTCAGTAGTACGGGCCCATACTACCTTCCACATTTATCCATACATTCCTCAAGGATTGCCTCAACTTCACCAAGTCCCCTTACTAATATCCCTTTCCGATTGATCTAATCCTAGGCTTTCCTAGGGCACCCTCCGACTTACTCTCCGCCATCAGCTACACTAGGAGTCCCTACTTCCCCTCACTAAATAGCTTGTGAATATTGTTACATATCCGCTCAATAGTTATTTAAAGTTAGCCAAGACCCCTATAACACAAAGCAAGTAGCATTCTTGCATTGAGTAACCACATCAGACATAACTTAATCAGGCTATCTTACCGCTGGCAAAACAGCCGTAGCATACAGCTCATACAACAAGCATTCAAGGAAACCTCCTAGATCCTCAGCCATAATCTAGCATGCAGTTATCAGAATCATATACCAGGCATACAAGGCATCCTCCTAGATCCTTAGCCCTAATCTAGCATGCAGATCTCAGAATCAGAAATCATACACATAACATAACAAGTATGGGTATCTTGGGGAAAACATACTTGAGCTTGGCCGGTCGCACGCATCACACACCTTGTCCTTTATCAAAATTATTTAACTTAAATTTTAGAAATTGTTTTCTTTGTGAAAAATCTCTTAGTCTATCGGTTTGAGTCCATACACCCCCGAGAGTGTGTATGAATCCCTCAAACCAGGGCTCTGATACCAACTTGTAATGTCCCAAAATTTGAGGCCAAAAATTTGATTTTGAAATTAAGTGATTTATAAATTTGTTTATCAAAACATTGCCAAGATCATGTCAATACATAAACCATAATATTGTGTTTCAAACCAAATCATCTTGAGTAACAAAATATCAGAGTACAATCCCAGAAAACTCTAAGCGGAAATCATGTGTGTGTGATGCACTACTACACCGCCGACTCCTTCCCCTTAGACGAAGAGGTACCTGAAACCAAAAACTAAAATTGTAAGCACGAAGCTTAGTGAGTTCCTCCATCATACCACACACCATACAAACTACCGGGCAATTCTAGGGCACTCGTCCTACCCATGTCAAGCCATTATGGGGTGCTGACCTACCCATGTCAAGCCATTATGGGGTGCTGAACTACCCATGTCAAGCCATTCTGGGGTGCTGACCTACCCATGTCAAGCCATTCTGGGGTGCTGACCTACCCTCCGGTCTATCTCACCTGAGCACGGGGACTATTCCACCCCTACTACTAACACATAATATCATATCATAATCTTGATGTCAGACATATCTGGGGTATCCGGCCTACCCATTAGTCCTAGCGACCGAATCGGGGACTAATCCCCCTTCTACTGATACTATCTCACATAACGTAGCAACTAGCAAACTAGCATACTCACATATCTAGCAATCTACCATACTCACATATCCAACAATAACAGACCATACAATTATCACAAAGATAGTTGTCCCAACTATAATTACTAGTGGGTCGGCCTTGGTGCCTTATACCCACTTCTACTGGAGGGTAACTCACCTCAATGTTGTGTAGTGTCTGAACTATCCTCGGCATGAAGGTCGACTCTCCTCGACTCCTCAGTCCCTATACGACAATCCTCAAGTCATCAAACAGAACACACAACCCTAACCAGGGTAAATACCAAACCAGGCAAAGTCAACTTGGTCAAAGTCAACACCCAGTTGGCCTGACTCGCCGAGTTGGTCTACCAACTCGTCGAGTTCATACTCCTTTAACCCGATCCAACCTCGACTCCACTCGTCGAGTCTAACAAGAACTCGACGGGTTCTACTTCATTTAAACCATCGGGACCGTCTTCATTCGACTCGCCGTGTTCTTACTTGAACTCGGCGAGTTCATCTCCTTCATAAGAATGTGTCCGGTCTACGACTCGTCGAGTAGTATGAACAACTCGTCGAGTTCATCTTCAAATATTGGGAGATTGCCTTGGACTCGCCGAGTCTGCTCATACACTCGTCGAGTCTCATGATTCCCAGGTCCCTTTTCATGCCCAAACAACTACGAGACTTTCCTTCCTAACAACTGGTCCATCAACAGAAAGGATTTGGTGGTCAATACGTAGCGACTCGCCGAGTCCCAAGAACAACTTGGCGAGTTCATCCTTGACCAACACTATACATTCGATTTAAATGGGTTTTAACACACCAAAGCCATAGATCTGGCCTTCTAATGTCCAATTTATACGTAAAGTTCAAAACTTGGTGGACATGCATGGGGTCTTTGGCTCGAAAGCCATAAAAGGT